>NC_137607.1:16359721-16362221 GCF_963280865.1 Gymnoscopelus braueri
CCCCTCGAGTACTTCCACGCCCCCAGGGCTAAACCTTCTACAGCCGTAGAGAGTCCTCGACAGCGGAGTGCCGGGGCTTCTCCAGAATCAGAGCAATAAGCGAGTCACCATCCAAGCATCGCGACAGTGCCGGTAGCTTCAAAGCTTGCATCAACCGGTAAAGCCCTCCGGGGCCCGCCGCCCCTCCCAAAGGTACTGCGAGAGCTTACCTCGCAGCCGCTTGGTGACATCGCCCGCGTGAGACTGTCCATGCTTGCTTTGTTTTCGGGGGCAGGCCTTTAATGGACAGTCCACTAGTGAAAGCTGCAACCGCTGCTGCTAACACAAGGAAAGGGGAGTACCCCCCCCGGCCGGATTCCACAAACCAGAAGCTAATCAGTTGGATACATTGCAGGCACTGCGGCCATGTCCGATGCGAGGCCTGCATCATCGGGCATGTCCTACGAGGCCGGCCGGGTCCCGCAGGTACTGTGTGTGCAATAACACAGCCGCCTGTATCCAATGTGGCTCCTCACGAGGAGTCTCACAAGCAGTGGAGAGGACGAATAGTACGCCGCTCACCTCGGCACCCTCCACGGAATCGGCTGGATTTCGACAGGAGACGTGGGCTGAGAAGACAGCCGCGTCACTCATGTCGCAGAGCCAGTTTCAACCGCTTTCCGGGTTAGGGTGGCCACCATTCCTAGAAATGGCGGCAAGTCCCCACCCGAGTAGAGCGACCGAGGGGATTCAACTCTCATCTATATTTAAAGGGACGAAGACCCCGAACGGTCTGCGACACCTCAGCTGCGAAGACTTGACGCCTCCGATTGATTAATAGGGATATACATCGGGTATCCCTAGAAGGTCGCTTATGGGAAGGAGAATGAACGCCGTACGCCCGCCGGGCCCAGGATAACACTTAAGGTTTCACGCCCCAAGGCCGCCGCCGACAACCACAGGAGCGACGAGGCAGGAACGGAGGGATCTTTGCGGAACCAGTGCGATGGCCGCGAATGGTCATCCCACCCTCGTGCCTGGACTTCGGCTAGGCGCACGGACGTTCGAGCTTTGACAAGGCCTTTGGGCCCGAAGCCGGAGGGGAAGGTGGCTAACGATACGGGCGAAAACAGCGCACAGCATCACCACCGACACCCACCCGGCCGCGGACCGCGGCGAGCAACTTAAAAGAGTCCAATTCGACCCGCGTCGATGATGGCACTCGGAGATATCGGACCTTAAGGGCCCTAATACTCCTGAAAGCGAGTCGAAAGGGCGCCGCACGCCCCCCGCAGCCCCCGACAACCCCAGTCGCCCCAAGAGCCACAGACCCGCCACCCAAAAGCGACGAGGCAGGATCCAGGGACGACCAGAAGCCGCACTTGGGCCGAGGCTAGGCAAACGGGCACCCCGTCGAACAAGCTAAAAGAGTCCAATTCGACCCGCGTCGACGATGGCACTCGGAAGTATGGGCTTTAACGCCCTAATACTCCTGAAAGGCTGTGATTCCACTAACTCCAGGGTACAATTCATTGGAATCATAACTGATTTAATGAGCCTTTCGCAGTTTCACTGTACAAGCCGTTTGTACTTAGACATGCATGGCTTAATCTTTGAGACAAGCATATGCTACTGGCAGGATCAACCAGGTAGGCCTCCTGTTCCGCCGCGGACGTCGCGCCCAGCTGAGGCGCGCGCCGTGGGGTTGCCGGTCCGCGGAGACCGCCCAGGCCCCCCCGTGAGGAGCGGTGTGGTGTCTCCCGGAGGCGCGCACGGTCACCACTTCTTCCGTTGCCCCTCAGCCGGACGAAAGCGTGTTACAGGGGATTGGTGCCCGTGGCCCGTTACGCAGCTGTTTAGTCGGTCGCCGGAGTACGCGACGCAAGCAGGGTTTGAGAAACGGAGTCTCCGGAGCGCGCCTTTGCGCCCCCGCGGCGTGCGGATCTCCTCGCCGAGCCCCGTGACGGGGCTCGAGGCGAGGCCGGCAGCGGGGGCCCTCAGGCGGTCCGTGGCAAGGCAACTAGGGCAGACGGTGCGTCTCGGTCTCGCTCGGCCGGGGTCGGCCGCGGAGGAGTGCGGAGGACAGGCCACCGAGGCCTCTCCGCACGTGGTCCCTCCGCGCCTGGTCGGGCCCGCAGGCTGCAAGCAGCGTCCACCGAAGCACACAAGGTGACGGCGGGGCCCTTGCAAGAGGCGGGCTACGAGTGCCTATCGGTCAGGGAAAAGCAGCGGGTTCCACGGCCCTTGCGGGCGGCATGGTTCCCGTGGATCACAGTGCAATGCTAGAGTGGCCACCGTGGCCGACGGCGGGCCCTGCATTCGGGCAGGCCTGCCGTCCGTGTCCCCAGCGTCCGCACGCTGGTCCATATATCCGGGCTGGGAAAAGTTGGCGAAACTACCGGGAGAGAATTTCAAAGGAGGGGGCCATGGCAGAGCCCAGGTCCTCGTGGGCTCCACGAGGACTTCCAGGGTGCCAGGGTGCCAGGCCGCCCGACCGCGTCCGACCGGAGGCCTCTCTCGG
>NC_137607.1:16367221-16537221 GCF_963280865.1 Gymnoscopelus braueri
TGTGACGCTCTGAGAGAGAGCAGTCGTGGTTCGCTCCAGACAAGTAGTCTGTGTGCCAGCTCGTGCAGCATACAAGACCTTGTGCCTCCCTGCCTGTTGATATAACACAGCGTCGACATGTTATCTGTCCTGACCAACACATGACACGCTCGCAGGAATGGGAGAAAGTGGCGTATGGCCAGGAACGCGGCCAGGAGCTCTAGGTAGTTTATGGGTCTGCCGTCGGCGGTCCCACACACCCCTGGCTATCCTGCCGTTGTAGGTGGCACCCCACCCTGTCAGGCTGGCATCTGTGGTGATCACCTCTCTGGAGGTGATCATTCCTATAGTTACGCCTGTGGAGAGAAAACCCGGTTTTCTCCACTGGTCAAGCGCTTCCACACCTTCCTGTGTAACTAGCACTCTGCTGTAGGGACGGTGACTGGGAATCCCCAGTGCCGTCATCAATATTTGAAACGGTCTCATGTACAGTCTTGCCATGCGTATTAGCGCGATGGCCGAGGCCATGAGACCCGTCATTCTCATGCAAGTTCTGAAGGTGACCCTGTGGCCCACTTGGAACTGCAGAAGGCATGACTGAAAGGACCGAACCCTTTCTAGTGACATCGCGGCGACTGTACATTTGACGAGTACGAGTCGAAGGGCAGTACCGTATACTCGAAGACCCTTCCCCTGAATCCGAACCGCAGGAATTTCCTGTGCGGTACATAAATCGGAATGTGAAAATAAGTGTCCTTTAGTTCGATGGCCGAATACCACTTTCCCTGCCGCGTTCTGCGTAGCAGGGACACAGTGGTCAGCATGCTGAATTGTAACACTTTGAGGTGCCAGTTCAACATCCTTAGGTTTAGGATGGGCTGTAGCCCGTCCCCCTTCTTTTTGACCAAGAAATAGTGGGAGTAGAACCCACCTGATGTCCGTACCTCTATTATGGCTCTTTTTTCTAATAGGGAGAGAACCTCTGCCTGTGGAATGTCGCCTGCCTGGCCCCTCGCTTCTGAGAAAATGATTTTCACAAAAGCGGGGGGCCTCGATGCAAACTGGAGCCTGTACCCCCCCGAAATAGCGTGGATGACCCATGGAGAGACTCCGCACTGAATCCATTCTGGGATTCTCGAGGTCAGAGATGTGCCTGTCATCTCGTGCCCGGCCTCCCGAGGTACGAGGTTGCCCTCTGGTGGACGAACAGACACACACACTTCACAATTGCAAACACCTCCTAAATATGGACGCCCATTCATTCACAACAAACAATATATTGCCCATTTTCGCTAATATGTGTCAAGATTTCAGAGGTCAAGATTTCAGAGGCAATTATGCGGGCTGCGGGTGTTGCGGGTCATCAACACCACTCTCACAGGCAAAAAAAAAACACATTTAAGCCTAATATTAATATTAATATTTGGATAAAACTACCATTAAAATCCATCAAAATTATTTAAAGTTTTCATCATGATCTGACTGACAATGTCAGTGTGGGTTCATTCCCGACAGCCTGATGGTGCTGCTGTGTCTCACAGTGCTGCAGTTATCCGATAGATCAGCCTATTCTTCGTACCATGGTGTTGTGCGTTGAAAATATCAGACCTATAAGCTCACAACACGTTGCAACGCGCCGTGTTGTGGGCTTGTATGTCTGCTATTTTCGATACGCAACAACACCGCCATACAAATGAAGCTTTACACAGCTGCTTCACCCAATCAGCGCTGCGTACGGGTGGTTCGCTCGGGAGTAATGATAAACAGAACCGGGGTCCCGAAGTGATAGAATCTGAACCAAGCTGGACGCACTTGACGATAATAAAACCTGTCAAAACCAGAACTCGTATGGGTCGTGGATATTATACAAGCAAGCACAGTGACTGTCTGTCTGCAATGGATAAAGTGTTAGTGGCGAAAGTTGGTGACACACATTTCAGGCAACTAAGGCAAGTAATCAACCTCCCTTGTGCCATCATTCATGTATAACATTAACAAAACTAAACACAAGCTGTAGGCTTTGCATATTAAGGTTGAATGAGATGCAAAGGCCAAAACATTAATTTGTTTATACTGATTTGCGATGTACGGTGTCGCGCAGCAGTTCACTCACACTCACTCATGATTATCTTTAGCCCCATTAAGAACCTCTCACTCCGCTATACAGCTCCGGAGCTGTATAGTGGAGTGAGAGGTACTTAATGGGGCTAGATTATCTTCTTTTTTTTCACCGCGGGTCACGCGGGCAGAGTCGTTGATTTATACGTATATCGTTTTGCGGGGCGGGTTGGGGCGGGTTCGGTTCCGTGGTTCCGCGGTTCATAACCCGCCCCGGGTTATGAAAAAACCCGACCCACGCATCACTAGTAATGATTGTTACATCACTCTAGCAATGATTACTAAGTGTAATCATTGCTAGAGTGTTAAATAGAGCTATTTAACACTTTAAAATAAATAAATAATCACTTACTATTGTTTGCGCAACTTAAAGGAGAGCTTCACCCATTTTAAAACTTATCTTCATAGGTCGTCACTAATGTTCATTTTATATATGTGTTTCAGAGGAGGGCTTTGGACAGTTCAGAAACCTGCAATCCAATGAGTAGGCAGGTTTGGTACTTTCAAACAAGATTTCTTTTTCATTTTTTCCCCTTCTTATTATTTGTTATTGATGCAAGAACAGTGGCTTCTATTTCAGCATTGTAACTTTCCAGGAAGACAAACGGCTGTAGTTTCTAATAGCTTGAAAAGGTTTCTGAACTGTCCAAAGCCTACTAATGAGACAGGGAGTGACTATACAGAAATGGTGACATCTTAAAATGAGCATTAGTGAGGACCAATCTTGCCACATTAATTGACAAGCACACTCATGGAGTCTACACGAGTGCATGGGACCAGTCTCCAAGCAGACACATGGCCCAACTAACTCCACACTTTCCACAAAAAAAACTCAATATTCTGCCTGTAACACCAGCTGCTTCCCATACCGTTACTGTACTTGCACGCTGTACAATTAATATGCAACGCATTATGTCCCTATACTTATGCAAATCACTTCCGACGTGACCAGTGACTTATGCAAATCACTGGTCACGTCTCTTGGACAACAGATCTACAAGCTAACAACGCCTCGCGCGTCGACGTGTTGTTGCCTTGCAGATCTACTGCCAGTAGCCCCTCCCCCTGCAGAGCACACAGCACAGAGAACGACACAGGGAGATGGAGAGAGTGAGGAGGGAGAGAAAGGCAGAGAGACAACACGAAACTTATCGGTCAGAGTCGCGAGTGAGGGAGAGAAAGAAAGACACAGAGGGGGAGAGAGACAGAGAGACACGACACAAAACTTTACTACACAAAACTTTGCGCGCAGCCATGGGACCACGCAAAATAAACATGCTGGCCAAACGCACTCACAAAGCCACGCAACATCGCGTGGCTCGAGCAGAAAAAAACAAGCGTACGCGCCAGTGTTGCCAGGGCCATGGACAGAGACAGAGAGGGACGGAGAGAAACAGAGACACAGAGACATGACACGAAGGAGCAATGTGTGTGTGTGTGTGTGTGTGTGTGTGTGTGTGTGTGTGTGTGTGTGTGTGTGTGTGTGTGTGTGTGTGTGTGTGTGTGTGCGGCAGATGGAGAGAGAGAGACGCGACAAAACGTTTCTCTCTATCACAGGGCTTCTCAAACTTTTTTATACCACGACCCCATATTATGAGGGATTTATTCATGTGCCAAGATTTTTTTTTTTTTTTTTTTTTGCCTGTGAGAGTGGTGTTGATGACCCGCAACACCCGCAGCCCGCATAATTGCCTCTGAAATCTTGACCTCTGAAATCTTGACACATATTAGCGAAAATGGGCAATATATTGTTTGTTGTGAATGAATGGGCGTCCATATTTAGGAGGTGTTTGCAATTGTGAAGTGTGTGTGTCTGTTCGTCCACCAGAGGGCAACCTCGTACCTCGGGAGGCCGGGCACGAGATGACAGGCACAAAAAACCCGACCCACGCATCACTAGTAATGATTGTTACATCACTCTAGCAATGATTACTAAGTGTAATCATTGCTAGAGTGTTAAATAGAGCTATTTAACACTTTAAAATAAATAAATAATCACTTACTATTGTTTGCGCAACTTAAAGGAGAGCTTCACCCATTTTAAAACTTATCTTCATAGGTCGTCACTAATGTTCATTTTATATATGTGTTTCAGAGGAGGGCTTTGGACAGTTCAGAAACCTGCAATCCAATGAGTAGGCAGGTTTGGTACTTTCAAACAAGATTTCTTTTTCATTTTTTCCCCTTCTTATTATTTGTTATTGATGCAAGAACAGTGGCTTCTATTTCAGCATTGTAACTTTCCAGGAAGACAAACGGCTGTAGTTTCTAATAGCTTGAAAAGGTTTCTGAACTGTCCAAAGCCTACTAATGAGACAGGGAGTGACTATACAGAAATGGTGACATCTTAAAATGAGCATTAGTGAGGACCAATCTTGCCACATTAATTGACAAGCACACTCATGGAGTCTACACGAGTGCATGGGACCAGTCTCCAAGCAGACACATGGCCCAACTAACTCCACACTTTCCACAAAAAAAACTCAATATTCTGCCTGTAACACCAGCTGCTTCCCATACCGTTACTGTACTTGCACGCTGTACAATTAATATGCAACGCATTATGTCCCTATACTTATGCAAATCACTTCCGACGTGACCAGTGACTTATGCAAATCACTGGTCACGTCTCTTGGACAACAGATCTACAAGCTAACAACGCCTCGCGCGTCGACGTGTTGTTGCCTTGCAGATCTACTGCCAGTAGCCCCTCCCCCTGCAGAGCACACAGCACAGAGAACGACACAGGGAGATGGAGAGAGTGAGGAGGGAGAGAAAGGCAGAGAGACAACACGAAACTTATCGGTCAGAGTCGCGAGTGAGGGAGAGAAAGAAAGACACAGAGGGGGAGAGAGACAGAGAGACACGACACAAAACTTTACTACACAAAACTTTGCGCGCAGCCATGGGACCACGCAAAATAAACATGCTGGCCAAACGCACTCACAAAGCCACGCAACATCGCGTGGCTCGAGCAGAAAAAAACAAGCGTACGCGCCAGTGTTGCCAGGGCCATGGACAGAGACAGAGAGGGACGGAGAGAAACAGAGACACAGAGACATGACACGAAGGAGCAATGTGTGTGTGTGTGTGTGTGTGTGTGTGTGTGTGTGTGTGTGTGTGTGTGTGTGTGTGTGTGTGTGTGTGTGTGTGTGTGTGTGTGTGTGTGTGTGCGGCAGATGGAGAGAGAGAGACGCGACAAAACGTTTCTCTCTATCACAGGGCTTCTCAAACTTTTTTATACCACGACCCCATATTATGAGGGATTTATTTTGGCGACCACACCCCCCCCCACCCCCACACGATCTAGATTTAACTCCGCGAGGGTAGAGATGAACAAAATGGACCCGTGGTCCATGTATTCGTACCATCCGCTCATATTGAACATAAGTCCCGAGTACATCGTTTATGAACAGCTAAAATGTGTGCCTCACTCAGCCTGTGTTGGCGGCGGAACTGTCTCTGTATGAGAAGTCAAGCAGGGCCGGACTGGGACCGAAATTCAGCCCTGGCATTTTGGTCCGAACCGGCCCACCACCCTCCGGGCCGTTTTGTCAACGGGGGGGGTATATATATATATATATATATAGAGAGAGAGAGGTGCGCATGGGCCAGCCAATGTATCACTGCAGTAACGTGACCGGCGGCCAGCGGCTGTGTCTATTGGTGTCGGAGCAGAATTATTATTTCTGGCAAATCTTGCCCAGGAGTTTGAGCAGCTATACGGGGCACGCAGGGTCTTCACTGACCGGGCGTGGGCGCTAGATGTGAGGCCCGCGCAGCGGGCCGAACAGGATACATTCTCTTTAGGACTCCTCTTAGGACATGATAATGTCTCCTACAGACTACGGTACTTTACAGGTCACACTTGGACCATTGATATGCAGGAGTAGGCAGCTTTAGCTTTGTAAAAGGTGCGCATGGGCCAGCCAATGTATCACTGCAGTAACGTGACCGGCGGCCAGCGGCTGTGTCTATTGGTGTCGGAGCAGAATTATTATTTCTGGCAAATCTTGCCCAGGAGTTTGAGCAGCTATACGGGGCACGCAGGGTCTTCACTGACCGGGCGTGGGCGCTAGATGTGAGGCCCGCGCAGCGGGCCGAACTTCTAGTTACATGAATGTATGGCTGAAAATGGGTGAAGTGCTCCTTTAAATGCTCTCATTATTGTAGGCATTGGAATTCCATACTGAGTTACAAAAAGTGGGATAAAAGTGAAAATGTTGTTGTAAATTGTTTAGTTATTTGTACTTTTTAACCTTTTTATTGAAACCTCTAAATGTACAATAGTAGGTTTATAGCATGTCCATACTCATCCATACATAAACTGTGATTTATTTTTTCCCACCTATTGTAGTAGCCTACAGTATGCTAGATTTACCACCAAGAGGGGGATCATAATCATAATTTTACAACAAACAGAAAAAAGTGTACTTTGTATAAAGTATTCACCTCCTTTCATCACTTCAACTAAACTGTCTGAGCAGCAAACCACTAGAATACACTTCAGTGAGCAATGACCTAGTCCTAGATAGTCCAGCTGAACTGACCTCTGATCTTTTGGCATCTCTGATAGCGGTCCAGGACTGACCATCATCACTGTGGGACACTTTGAAGGATTTGACATAATATGATGTTGAATATGATCTGCCCCCCTGGGTGATGATGCCTGTGATAGTCTTACGACGCTTCAGGTCCACCTGCGTACAAACACAAGTCATTATTTTATTTAGTATATGTCTGTATATGTAACTTTGTTTTGAGTCCCACACAAATGCATTTATTTATTTTTGTCATCATCCTCATCATTCTTATTATTCTTATTATCATTATTATTATTATTATTATTGTAATTAGTAAGTTTTACAGCTATTATAGTGCACATAAATGCCAAATCTGCTTGTTACATAAGACTTTTCTTCCTCTTTCCCCCAAAAACATTAGTAGATATTATGTCCAGTTTTTACTATTCTCTATGTTCCTTACCTGCAACCACTGATGTTGATTATTGGTATCAGGGGACCAGTAACCACCATTGCCCAGACGGGCATAGTAGGAGTGGTATGTATAATTCCATCTAGTAAACTCACTGGAGGCCGTCAGCTGGTCGTTCAACCACGGCCTCTGTTGATATTGTATACCGAGGTTACTGGAACAATCTGCCATGTTCAAATACACAACAGAGGTGAGACCAGAGAGACAGAGAGAGACAAGAAGAGAGACGTTACAATAGAGAGAACACGTGATAACAAGAAGACAGATCATACAAGCAGCTGAAGACAGCCTGACAGCCAGTGATGCGAACAGTAATGTGATGAAATGGGAGACTGAGGTCAGTTATGCAAACTAATATATCAATGACCTCAACTGAAAGGTCTGTGACTTAATGATTCCATTTTATTATTTTACTATTGTATTTTTAACAGGCATTATAAAAGGTATTTATGTTAGGGCAGCTTTGTGGAGAAGTAAACACTTTAAGTACTAATTGTAAAAGTATGGTCTAATTGGAGCCACGCCCAACCACCCTTTTGGGAAAGTTTTTATTGATGAAGACCTGACAGGTTTGCACTGGTTCTGGGCACCTAAGCTTGTAATACTAGAAATTCTAGAGGCCCCGAGATAATGTGTGAGTTTTGGACAAATTCTGTAGTTTTGACAAAGTTTTGTGAGGCGCAAATTGGCGGGACCTGTATGGAGAGTTGCTGCCTGATCCAAGGGAAAAATAATAATAAAATGTATCAGTTTGTAACCTTAATTGGTTTGATAACAATACGCATGAAAACGCCTATAACGGTTCAAGGGTTGTAGGCCAAAGCGTGAAGTGACCTCTTATACGTAGCCAGCGGCGGACTGGCCATTTGGCGTACCGGGCAAATGCCCGGTGGGCCGCTGGGCCAGTGGGCCGCTGGGCCAAAAATAAATAAATAAATAAATAAATAAAATGTTTGTTTTTTTCTGGGGGGAAAATATTTTCGCTCCCGTTTTAGGATTATTACGGTCATTTCCGGTTCGCGCGGCCAAATTATTAGTTACGTTAATGTTTGGGCTGGGATGCTTTCCAGCAGGGGCCTCAGTGCGGCTGCAGAGTTCATGTGCAGGGCTGGGCTGAAACAGTGAAACGCTTCCCCGGTCCGGACCAAATGAAGCCAATTAAAAAATAAATACATTGTCCCAGTCTACTCTACTGGGGATGTTTATGCAAAGTGTCACACCGATTGGATGCTATGTTCATGATGTGTGGTATTTTGTGCAAAATCTGCAGGAGTAGTAGCAAAAAGTGTGTTTTGACGAAAGGGTAAAATGGTGGAAAGTTGGCGAAAACATTGACGGTATGACCCACGCTTCAACAGTTATAGGCCAGTTTGTGAAGCGACCTGTTATAGCGCCACCATGAGACCGAATTGATCATTTGGGGGTAGAAGTTCTTCTCCCTCTACAACACCTAAAATCAGCTCCCAGTAACTACCACACGTCTTAGCTAGCCAAGTTACTCATACACTGAGGTTGTGGTGCTCAGGATCTAACCCAGAACCTTGTGGTCCAAAGGCGGGTGCTCTACCAAATGAGTTACCCAGACAGGTGAATCTCCACAGTATATTTTATGGTAGTTTTAGTTTTTTGTATGGTCAGCGGACAGTTTGCCTCTCCTCTGCAAATGTTTACAATGAAACACACATTATATGAGCTGAGAGATAGACAGTTTAACCCATTAAGACCGGGAACGTATCTGTGTGTCATTTTTAGATTTCTTTGGCTATTAAAACATAGCAGATATACAAGCTCATAGTGCGGCACTCGGTGCCGCGCTATGAGCTTGTAGATCTGCTATTCTTTTTTAAATCGTAAAGATTCGTGCAAATCTTTATATACCCATATTTTTTTCAAAGCAAACATTTTTAACTCAAATCTTTGCTTCTGCTTCTTTGATTCTACGAATGTTTTCTAAATCCTTACAGTTTAAAAAAAAAAACGTATGTTGCTATAATATCAGTGGTTCTCAAACTGTTTCATGTCAAGGACCCCCAACATGATATGTATTTGGCCATGGACCCCCATCTCAAAATATGTTGTTCTAGGGACCCCCCCCAGAAGCAAAGATTTGAGTAAAAAAAAATAGCTTTAAAAATATATATACAGTATATATATTCATAGATTTGCACACATTTTCACAATGTTTAAAAAAATAGCAGATCTACAAGCTCATAGTGCCACGCTATGAGCTTGTATATCTGCTATTTTTGAATAGCCAAAGACATCTTAAAATGACACAGATGCGTTCCCTTCCCACTCTTAATGGTTTAAGAGAGGAACGGTAGAGGAAATTAACGTAGGGTCACATCTCAGCCACTAAACTATCTCTGGGCACATGTAAGCTAAGTCCACATATACATCACTAATGTGAATAAAATATACAGTGATGTCTTTATCTGTCTCCATGCATCTGGCCCCAGATGCTACAACCATCAGAAGCACAGAGACAGACAGAGAGAATACAACCACGGTGGTTCAGGTAATGGAAATAGATGTGGACCATTCAAATGAATATAGATGCAGAGATGGATGTGCAGGAAGCAGGTTAACATCTCTACCAGAGCTAGATACTTAGACCAACTATTATGTATGAGAGGTCCAGATGTAAGGAGCACCAGTGTCCATCCTCTTTTTATTAGCAGTAAATATGTTTTAAAAATAGCCACAAGCAGCAACAAAAGAGGTCCAAGCTCAATACATCAGTATAACTGAATTACTTTTAGACAAGAAGTAGAAAATGTCAACTTATTCAAACTGTTCGAGGAGTTCTACGTTTTTGTAGCATCCTTAAAGGGATAGTTCACCCCCAAAATGACTTTTTCTCTATCGATTAGTCACCCCATGGAGACTTGAATTCATGGATATTTTTTTTGGTTTTTGTCGCATTCCTAAGCCAATAATTTGATGACCGGCAGGGGTTCCGGTAGAAACCCTTGCAATCATAGCGGAACCGCTGCCTACTGGTCGGCTTGTCATCAAATTATTGTCTTAGGAATGTGACAAAAACTATCCATGTATTCAAGTCTCCATTTTTTTGGGTTATCCCTTTAAGAGGAATATTACCACATAACTCTGGGAGCATCCACACAATGTCCCACTGATGGCACACACCAAGTTTGGGGGAAATGAAACCTTGAATTCAAAAGATACCCAGCAAGCACAGTCAGGACCCGGACCAATCAGTGACGTCTCGATTGGGGCTAGATCAAGTCAAACCAAGACAAGTCAGATCTGGCCCAGAATATCACCTGATTTCAACCAAAATTAATCCTGACCACAAAAACGTCACTTCCAGGACGTCATCTAAACACATTTCTCATCACCCAAAATTGCTGTCCAAATGTCCATATGATGTCCCGGTGATGACGTCCTGTAAATGACGTAAAGATCATCCCCATATGGGCTGTGATCTGGCCTAGTCCTGAACGTCACCGGGGTGATGACCGGGCGTCATCATAACGTCATCATGACGTCATTGTGCTTGCTGGGTATAGCTCCTTAAGTCCTTGAGAATGTTTGATTTTTAGAATTGGAAAGAGCAGAAGATGTGACAGGGGGACATGCAGATATTGATGAAGACTCATGTCAGTGAAGAATGACTTGTTTGTTTGTTTGTTTTTATAGCATTCATGTGATAGAAGCTGGATTCATTATTAAGTGTTTCACAGCTGCCCATTTTAACCTTAGGTTTACTCATTCAAAGAGAAGCTGGATTTGCATGTGTTTGTGTGTGTGTGTGTGTGTGTGTGTGTGTGTGTGTGTGTGTGTGCGTGTGCGTGCGTGCGTGCGTGCGTGCGTGCGCTCTTACACTGACATACTGGGTCAGCACCATCCCATCCATTAAGCGTGCACTGGCGTTTACTGGACCCACGGACCATTTGGTAGCTATGAATGTGAATGAATACAACATGTCAACGGTTTCATTGTAACAAGTCAAAATAAATATATATTACATTTCATGCTGCTTAATTCAGTGGACAAAAGACTAAACAAGTGTCCATAAAGAGATGTGAATGAATAATATTCATATAATACATTTACTATATAATAGTAAATGTGTCATCATACCCTGTTTGGCAGGTGTACTCGACCTCTGACCCAAAGACGAAATCCTCTCCCGTCACAAGGTGGAAATCTGCGTAGTCCGCATCACCAGGTTGACCACATGGCTTTACTGCAAACAAAAAGTATCTCTTCAGCAGTGGTGGAAAAAGTAGTCACATTTTTTACTTAACCCATTTAGACCTGAGGCTAAGTTTTCTGAAAAACAATATTCAAAAATTACGAAAAAATTATGGAACCCTAAAAGGGGTTCCCGTCCTGAAAGGTATAGTCAGAAAAAGGGGTTCCCGCCCAAAGGAAAACTTTTAAGGTTTATGTTTTAGCTTGTAATTAAAGTAAATACAAGATGAGAGTTAAACATTTTTCATTTACTGCTTTCTATAGTTTTAGCAATTTTCGTGATCTTTTCTACAGTGGGCGGGGCATTCGGGCAGGTGGCTAAATATGTATTTTTTACACAATAAAAAAGGTCCAGTGGTCTTTGATGGCCAGGTGTAAGTTATTGGGGGCTAGAAGAGCTACTGTAAATAATAATAAAGAAATCGCCGGGTTATTGTGTAAAAAAAGACATATTTAGCCACCTGCCCGAACGCCCCAGCACATTGTAAAAAAGATCGCGAAAATTGCTAAAACTATAGAAAGCAGTAAATGAAAACACTCATCTTTTATTTACTTTAATTATAAGCTAAAACATAAACCTTTGTTGTAAAAAAACTAAGTTGTCCCTTAAGTAAAAGTATCAATACTGCAATGTAGAAATACTCCATTACAAGTAAAAGTCCAGAATTAAAAATTGACTTTAGTAAAAGTACAAAAGTATTGGCATCAAAAAGTACTTAAAGTACCAAAAGTAAAAGTACGCATTATGCAGAATGTACCATTTCAAGTTTTCACGTGTATAACAATCTTTTGAAAATAGCAGATCTACAAGCTCACAATACGTCGCGGTTTTGTAATAATAATCAAAATCTACAAAGTAACTAGTAACTAAAGTTTTCAAATAAAAGTAGTAGACTAGTAAAAGTACAATATTTGGATCTGAGATGCAGTGGAGTACAAGTATAAGTATTGGAAATTGGAAATGCTCAAGTAAAGCACAGATACCTCAAAATTGTACAGTACTTAAGTAAATGTACTTTCCGCCACTGCTCTTCAGTAATAGAGGCAGGGTCCCCACACATTTTTAGCAATGAATTTCCAAAACTTTTCCAGAATATTTAGCCCAATTTCCAGGCCTATATAACAATCATTCAGCGCAATAATGTGTCTCTTACTCCTATGTAGAATGCCCAAAGATAGGCAGTGTAGCAAAAATAAAGCATAGAATATAGAATAGTACAATGTCATTCAAAATTTCGTGCAAAATTAGGGCATAGCTCACTGGAAGACTCATTATGGCATCCGTATGACTTATTTTATTTAAATAATATATGCCATCACACAGCCCGTTCGGCGAAAAACTACTTATGTTATATATTTCGTGTAATGTTATACATGTTTATGAAAATGTTTTGTATTAACAAAATCAATAGCCAAAAACAATGCATAGCCAAATATTTTTCCAGGACCCTTGATAAATTCCAGGACCTTTGATCAATTCCCAAACTTTTCCAGTACTGGATTATTTTTTTTTCAATTTCAAAATATTTCCAGGAATTTCATGACCGTGGGGACCCTGTAGAGGAAAGTCATCTACAGATTTAGACATCATGATATGATCTGTTCGGTCTTGAACTTAGATTAGGTTTTGCTCAGAGAATCTGCTTATTCACCCTACTTCCAACAATGAACAGAACATGAATAGAGATCAGTGGTTCACAACCTGTGGGTCGGGACCCTCTGGGGGGGGGGGGGTCCCGGGGGGGGGTCCCCGGTCCCCAGATAACAGTGAAGTGACAATTTAAGGTAGCCTGGCTCCAGCCCCTGAATCGATAGCCTCGCATTCAGAGTCTGGTGATGCTGTCAAAGGTGGGGTTTTCTCGGGTGAAAATCTACCCGGCCCAATCGGGATCTGGATAATCCAGTATGAACCAATCGGCCAAAGAGTCCCCCTTTGGCCACGCCCCCATCTCAAAAAACGGCTGCACTGAGAGGGCTTTCAGACTGAATAATGGAGTGAAACAAAATGAAAATTCAGGCTAAATGGACTTTAGAGACCTTTTTAATACTTTTAATAATAAAAATTAAGACCATTACTGCATAAAAGGGTAATCTACAAACTACAGTATACTACAAAAACTGGTCAAACATTGCCCAAATTGTCAAATAATATAAGAGAGTCCAAAATTGTGAAAATAGCCGATCTGCTTGTAGATCAGCTAGTTTCACAATTTTTATCTGTGGAACAGAGTAAAACTAAATGTAACGCCTCATTCTCAACTGCTTGTCAGGGTGGGGGGTCCCCAGTTCAAATATGATTATTTCGGGGGTCACGGCCTGAAAAGGTTGAGAACCGCTGAGATCACTGTACACTTGACATAGAAGGACGACACACACAACGATTAAAGAAGCACATCGCCCATTTTCAACCTTATATTCATGTAATAGGCTCTATGCACAGCCGCCATATTGGAAAGAAATTAGGCCTCTTACTTACTTCCTTCACAGGTGTAACCAATGATACTAACAAAGGCTCTGTTCCATTCAGGTCAAACAGAGTCAGGGTGCTGATATTGTGCATGTTGGCTCACTGGAAAAACTCTGCTACAGTGGGTCTCAAAGTTTGGTCCAGGGACCCTCATGGTTCCTTGAGGGGGTTCCAAAATGGCCCTTTACAGGTGTGTAACTCTGAGAGTGTACAAATGGAACCAAATGGACCCATAATTTGTATACTCTCAGAGTTGCAGGGGGTCCTTGAAATCAAAAAGTTTGAGAACCACTGTGCTACATTAAATGGAACAGAGCCTTCATTAGTATCATTGGTAACACCTGTTAAGGAAGTAAGGAAGGGGCCCAATTTCTTTCCAATATGGCTGCTGTGCATAGAGCCTATTGCTCCTCACTAATGCTCTTTGTAAGATCGCACCATTGCTGTATACTCCTGTAGTAGGCTGTAGTTTCTATTAGCTTGGAACCCCCATCGATGATGTCACTTGTAGGCAGGTTTCTGCAATGTCCACACTAGTCTCTCAAGCCACTGTTGACCTAACCTGACTCTGCCAGATGGGGGCGGTATTGAGTAACTACGTTTCTCAAGACAGCATACCAAACTAGACGCGTCGCAATTCAGGGCAATTGCAAAGTGTGGTTGCGGCTCTAGGAATACGCTGGGAGGAATACCGTCGGAGGCTGCGCCAATTACATTGTCACATAACTCCTGAGATCACTTGCGTTTCATTTAGAGAGGATTGATCCCCCCAAAAATCATCAAAGTGGAAATGCTTTTGGGGATTCGTTGAGTAAACCACCCTTGACATGTGATTCAAATTTGGGATCGATTGGACGTTTCGTTCGTGATTTTTGGCATTTTTTGTAAAACAGGCCCCTCCCGCTAACTTTGGAAGCCAATTACGGACGAACGGTATGGACTATCAAAATTCTGTTTCAGTCCAGATTATTGCATGGGTCCAGAGATCATGTGTACCGATTTTTGTGAAATTTGGAGAAAATATGTGGGAGGAGGAGCTAAAAGTGTGTTTTGAAGAAAATTCAAAATGGCGGAAAATCTATCCTGACGCAAATGGGCGTGGCCTATATGGGGAGTTGCGTCATGACCCAAGGAATCTAGGGAAAAAAGATTTTTATTCTACAACCTACGGTTCAAGAGTTATAGGCCAAAACGTAAAGGGGGCTGTTATAGCGCCACCATGAGGCCGACTGGTGTAATTATTTTTGCAATAATTTCAGACAATATTATAAACCTCCCCTTAAAGTCTTGTAACTCTAGCGCTTACGGGTTTTGAGAAAAAAATACTTGAAACTCGAAAATACTTGAAGGTTTTTTCATTTTTCCATTAAAGTGGATAGGGCAATTTAATGCACTAATAAATCAATATCAATTAAACTATGCACCCAATCTCTTAGCAAAATACAAGCACACGATTCCCGGTGAGGCCGGTCATTTTGACATATGGCACTAAATTGGGAAAAATAAACTGTGGGAGGAGATGCGATTGAAAAAATTGTTTATCTATAAATAAGGAATAAAGTTTATCTATAACATTCGGGCAACCACACTAATAAAGTGTGAAGATTACTATAGTCTGGTTGCCCTGTTAGGGCAACCACACTAATTAATATAATCTTTGATTATACAAAACGTAATAACATATTTTTTTAAGAAAGAATAGTGACTTACTGAGGCATTTCACATCTCCAACCCATTGACCATTCTGGCAGGTACGAGATCCACCTTTAATGATGTATGAGGTCTGGCAGATATATTCAACCCTGTCACCGTAGTTATACTCGGATCTTGGCGTGCCTCTGATGTCTCCGTCCTGAAGATATGGTGGTGCTCCACAGCTGTTGGATTCTACAGTATGAGGACATAATATGAATTATAAAATTATGTTTTTGAACATATTATGTTCAAAAACATAATTTTTACTGTTACGGTACTTGGGTTTAGTGAAGCAAGAAACACGTTCAATATACACGTTCTTTTGGTTTGAGCACACACACACACACACACACACACACACACACACACACACACACACACACACA
The DNA here is from genome assembly GCF_963280865.1 of Gymnoscopelus braueri. NCBI lineage: Eukaryota > Metazoa > Chordata > Actinopteri > Myctophiformes > Myctophidae > Gymnoscopelus > Gymnoscopelus braueri. The sequence continues at coordinate 16,383,083 of NC_137607.1, forward strand.
CACACACACACACACACACAGACAGACAGACAGACAGACAGACAGACAGACAGACACTATGTTTTCCAACCAGACAATGTTTTCCAACCAGACAAACAGTGATGAGACCAGATATCAAAAGAAAGGACTTTACCTGAACAAATTGGAACTTTATCACTCCAGCTTCCATCTGCTAGACATTCAATGTGTTCACTCCCTTGAAGATACAGTCTACCGGAGCACCGAAACTGTAACTCGTTGCCTTTCCATAATAGTGAGGTTTGGGGTTGGTTTCTTATGTGCAAATTGGCTTGCAGTTGTGGAACTTCACAAGAAACTGTTTTTGGGGAAATAGTCATCAATAAAAAAATAATGTATTTACAGTATATGAACAGTACGGAAGAGAAGAGGTGATCTGGAGGTATAAGATATAAGACATGACCACAAGACTAACTGATCTAACTGAACCACTCCAGGTCAGCTCTTCTCATCCTTGCAGTTCAGTTGTTATGTATGACACAAGACACAAGACAGACATGTCCACAACAGTATCAGGTCTGCTCAGTGCTCAATAGAGGATTTTTGTTTTTAGATCAGGATCTTGTCATCACGTCTTTTATCTTGTGGCCAAGACATAACTACTGTAACTGAAGCTCTCCATCTCACATCTTCTCTTCCATATAACTGTGACATACCTACTATATGCATTGAAACATTGGGTTTAACCACTTAAGCCCTAGACCTGGCATCTTCACCGAATCTCTTCGCCAAAAATAGCCGATCTACAAGCCCACAGCGCATCTCAATGCAATGTGTTGTGACCTTGTAGATCAGCTATTTTTGGCTAATGTTCCCCCCAGAATGTGGAAGCTGGGCTTCAGATGGTTAAAATAATGGACACATACAGTTTGGTGTTGCTTCAATAGCACTAATTATTGTAACTATCAAACTTTCGACTAAAGGTTCAAGGTTCAAGGTTGTTACATCTTGTGTACAGGTACATAAGAGTAAAACTTATTTTAGTTTGGCTTCCTTCCTTCGGCCATACATATTAGTTACATCATTTTAACAATCAGATCCCCACTTAAAACCAGATATATTTTCACTGTGAATTCATATTTAGCTCGTTCAGCTCTTTACTTTGTGAAAAGTGTGTATAAAATGATGTCTGTTCAAAATCAGATAGTAGTAAACTATCAGGTTAGATTTACAGGAACTATTCTAATACTTTCACCAGCTTTATTTACTCTTGGACAGGGTTTAGGCATCTAGGATGTGTCATCATCAATTACATAATATTTAGATTCTTCTGGGAAATTGTGAATATTCAAATTTAGCATGACATATCCAGTGTTTATGAACACAAATTGCACCACGACAATCACGATGGACCCTTTGCTAAACCCCACCCCAAAAGCGATTGTCCAATGCCAGCTTAGCAACCGTTGTTAGCCTGGCACAGGTCTGGCAAGCTTTCATCACCTGCCATAGCTGTCAATGTTATTTCGCCCGCACACACACAATCATTTGCAACATAATAGCAAGAACAGGAATACCACGATAACGCTATGGTGACTATGAACCAGCAACAGATTCCACGTACCCAAAACCGTTGGAGGGTTCTTTTCCCAAGCTGAAATCTGCGCTTAAACTGCAAGGCTGCATGGCTGTGTTGTTGAACACATACACAGCTTAACGTAGGGAAAGTTACACGACTCACTCGCCCAGGTGGTGTCAATGATACTAATCACCGTAATCGTAACAAAATTCAGAATCACAGCGCTGCCTGTTTCGGATTCCGCACGTTAAAGTATATTCATTCATTTGTTCGTCTATTTATTAACTGCTACTGTAGTCTTACCCTGCGGTCAGTGTTGGGCAATATTACTTAGGAGAGTAATATGTTACTTATTACTTATTACTCCTTAAAAAAGTAATAATATTATATTACTTATTACTTGGAATCAAGAGTAATATATTACGTATTACTTTATATTACTTTCTCCGCGCCCCCCGCAAAAGAAAAGACGTGTACAGTTTTTAGCCTTTTAGAACTGAATCCAATTTAATGGAACAATAGAAAACAGTCAACAGTCTTTATCCTTTTAAGTATTTTGCTGCTGCAAATTCCATATTTGGAATTGGAACAATAATTATCCTTACAGGAACAACATCAATCTGAACTGCACACACTGGCTGCAGCCTCTCAAAAACTGAAACAATAAAGTAAACTTTTTGAACATTTCTTAACCTTTTCAACATATCTTACACCAGTCAATATTAATTAGCCAAAGTGCAAGGGGGGAGGAGAGAGGAGAGGAGATATAGAGGAGAGGAGAGGAGAGGAACACTGTTTCCTCTCCTCATCAGCAGTTCGTTTTCCCGACCACCAGACAAGTGACGCAGGGGGACTTCTGAAAGGGCTATGCCGAAAATAGGTTGCTTTATTCGGATACAATGCGTGTCACTGCCTGCCCCTGCCGGTTCTCTGAATTTTTATTTTTAAATAGGCTCTGTCATGATTAATTGACCACATATATGAAGTTAAACAACTAAATTCTATCCGAACAATATCTTATAAGTAAATTCCGTGCCTCAAAATAGAAGTTTGAGAGCTTTTTTAATTAAAAAAACGGCAGAGAAATATACAACGCAGCGGTCGCATCCGGGTCATGCGCTACGTCATAACTGTGCGCAGGCTACGTGCTAAAAAGAACTGATCTGCAAGCTAAAAAGTATCTCTGTTGACGTAGGTTGATAGCTTGTAGATCTGCTCTATTTTTGCATGATGCGACAACTTGCCTCTGCGAGAGACGGAGAGTACATAAACGAATGAGTGAAAAATAAATGACGCTCGTCATCAGTAACGAGTAACGAGGCCTTTTTTGTCGGAGTAATATGGTATAATATTACTCTTTTGGCAGAATAATACCTTTACTCGTTACTGGGAAAAGTAATAATATTACAGTAATATATTATTATTAATTCGTTACTGCCCAACACTGGCTGCGGTACATGAAAACTCCTGTTACAGTCATGGATCAACTTCAACCTGGTGTTTGCACTTTCTCCATTTACGGTCCGTACATCTATATAAACGTTCAGATTTAAAAAATAAATTGCTTACCCTATGGCCACGGATGTTAATATTATGCACGGGACTACCAAAAGTACCCGTATATTCTGTGCTGTTCAATAAAAAGCATTTAAATCCGATCGGTGGCCATTTTCTCATTATAACTTCTCCAGTTATAATGTATCAGAGTGCAATACACCTACCAACCGATAGGGTTGCTTAGTTAAACGCATATGGAGAAAATGGCCACCGATCAGATTAAAATGCTTTTTATTGAACAATACGGATGACACGGGTACTTTTGAGAGCCCGTACATAAATGTAACATCCATGGCCATGGGATAAGCACTTTATATTTAAAATATGAACAGTAGTATCCCTTATGCGGCATGTCACTCCCCACTATGGCCACTAGGGGGAAAAGTGGCGCTGTTGAGCACGTTTCTATTTATATTAATCTATTTATATATATCTATTAATATACACCTAAAAATAGCCTTTCTATTAATAACATCATTATACATAGATTTTAATCCAAATTTTAATCAAATTTTTTTTTTAATCCAATTATTTAATTCGTTCATTAATTAATGCATTCTTAAATCCTCTCTTTTTCTATCTAATTCTCTTTTTTTTCCCTCCATTCTCTATCTCTTCTCTGTCTCTTTATTTTATTTTTTTGTATCACTGTAGTCACTGTATCTCCAGCCTTGACAGTTCACAGCTGACAGCTGTAACCTTTCCATTGACACCTGTCAATTGCTAGATGACAGCTGACAACTGGTTATTTCTCAGCTTTTTAGTTCAACCAGGGGGTCCGGGGCCTATGGATCATGAGAGCCTCATTGATTGAGACTGATTGAGATTCTATGTGTGCGACACCTTCGTATGGGTGATCCATGATTGTGTGATGATCATAGAGTGAACCCCTCCGTTCTTATGACAGCTACTGGATGTGGGTGGATAATGGACATTAGTGGTACTGCAGTATCTACCACATTAGGGCATAAATACAAAATACAATGATATAGGGACTAAACGGTCATCAGTGGTACTGCAGGCATACATATGCCTATCCGAATTTAAATCATTGGGGTGTAAACATAAAATACCATGATATAGGGACTAGTGGTCATCAGTGGTACTGCAGGCATACATATGCCTATCAGAATTTACCATACTACCATACATACTTCACTTGTCATATCATAGGCTTATTTTTTACTATTCTACTATTCTGAACTATTTAAGAACATTAATAACATTAAAACAACTGCCGTAGCGAAGAGAGTGATTAGAGTTGTAGTCTGGCTGAGCCCCACCATGGCGGGGGTTCTAAGCACAGGACTCAAGTTGTTGTATTTGGGAAGAGAGGATAGGTTACACACTATGCTCAGACATTATGCCCCATGGTCTTAAAAATAATATACCAAAATGTACTACATTATCACTCTTCTAATGTTTTGTTACGTTAGATAAAACCTTAATGGGACACCATGCATTATCCTAAACAATATATTTGTTTTCAAAACTAACTTATTAAGCCCAAACATGCCCAAAGTTCACAATTGCATGCTGGGAGAAGATGTTGCTTAGCCAATGGCTGGAAGTACCTAGGGACAGGGCCTGTGGCTCCTCTGACAGCGGCATTTTCACACCTGAGGTGTTTTTGGAGCATTGTTCTCTCAGAGGCCCACAGCTGCAAACAGGGAGACAGTGTATTTATTTAATCATTAACTCTATGTAACACATTTCATGAACACATTTCATGAAACCTATGTTATAAACGGTTCTAAGTATACAAAAATGTAAAAAATTATATGAAAATAGCAAATCTACAAGCCCAATGAGACAAGGGTTTTGTAATAAAAACTATGAGAGGGGGATTCCACTACCCCCCTCCCTCCTCTATTGGGGTTTTCACACCTACTGGCAAAGGAGTGGCAACATGTCATCAGCACAGCAGTCACCCGTTTCTCAATTCAATTCAATTCAAAGGGGCATTATTGGCATGAGAAAACATACGTTTACAATGCCAAAGTAGAAAGCTGTATGCCTGTGTGTACATGTGTACATGGATTCATGTGTGTATGCTTGTGAGTTGTGACTCTGTGTGTCTCTCCAGTTCAATACTGGATTTTATTACTTTATGTCCAGTATCTGTGGCTGTTAGGCTACAACAAATAGTGCGGGGGTTTTGGCCCTGAGGATGCAGCTGGTTAGCTCCTACATGCGATGTTGTTACTTTCCCATAGGGTCTGTGTGTGTGTGATCTGTCCTTCTATCTGTCTATCTATCTGGCTATCTATCTATCTAACTATCTATCTAACTATCTATCTATCTATATGTCTATCTGTGTGTCTATCTATCTATCTGTCTGTCTGTCTGTCTGTCTGTCTGTCTGTCTGTCTGTCTGTCTGTCTGTCTGTCTGTCTGTCTGTCTGTCTGTCTGTCTGTCTGTCTGTCTGTCTGTCTGTCTGTCTATCTGTCTATCTATATATCTATCTATCTGTCTATCTATCTATCTATCTATCTGTCTGTCTATCTATCTATATGTCTATCCGTCATCTGTCTATCTATCTGTCTGTCTATCTATCTATATGTCTATCCGTCATCTGTCTATCTGTCTGTCTATCTGTCTGTCTGTCTGTTTGATCTAGTTATCTGGCTATCAAGTATATTTACTCAAGTACTGTACCTACGTATAGTTTTTGAGGAACAGAGAAAAACAGAGTTTTCAGTACTTTTACTTCTAATGCAGTAATATATATTGGGGATTATTGTGTCCCAAATCCCCCCAAACCCCTCAAATCAGTTTAAAACTCGCACCTACATGCGATCTTCTGCTTCCAGGGTCTCTGGTTCAGCCAACATGGTGTGTGTGTGTGTGTGTGCGTGGGTGTGTGTGATGGGGGTGAGAGTAGGTAAATATACAAATATTTCACTGACCAAGGGGTTGTAACGGTATTGAGAGAGAATTTTGATGATGACCAACTCTATGTTCTATACATTTTAGGGTATAGTGACCCTCATAGACAGTAGGTTGTCTGTTTTTTCAGTACAATAATACATCTAGCAGCTGCCTTCCTCATCTATATGTTATATTCTATTTCTCGAGGGGGTGTTACATGCACATGGTGCCCTAAAAATAACTCAGTCTCTTAGTAGTAACCAAATGGCCCCCCGGGGTGTTCTGAAAATAATTATTTAGAATAATTAAATAATTGTTTAATATCTGACATGACTGATCATGTCTTTTAGATCACAATATTTAGTTTAAATGGTTAGTCCAATATATTTTATTATGGTTGACAGAAAATCAATCGATCTGGTTTAAAATATATTCTGTACCACCATCAGAACAGTACAGAAGTTAAAGTTTTTTTAAAAAATGGTGCAGTTTTTCATTACAATTGTTCAGTAAATAAGTCTATCCATTAACCATTGACACACTTCTAATGTGTTTTAAAGTTACTCTTACTTGTTACTCTTAAAATTCCCTAATGTAATATTACTCAGACTCACATTTCTGTGTTACAGACACAGTTTCGAAAATGATACGAAAATAGCTGATCTACAATCTCACAATGCATCACGGTTCACAGACAATGTTTTAACTGTAGCTTGTGGATGTAAATTCGTGCTATTTTATTTATTATCATGCAATGGTCCACCATAAAATCGTAACACTTAGGCCATACACAAGGTTCTACAAGATGGCCCTTAGTAACAGACATCATAAATCTTATACAATAATGCACATGAGCAGAGACTCTAGTGGGGTAGGTTACTCTAGGGGTACTAGTCTACATTACTTTTAAGGAATATGAGACTTATCTACACAATGGTTTAAAATCCCACACTATGGCTAATATCCGCGCTTGGCTGTTTTTATTGCAAAGTTACCTGTTTTTTTTTTTTTTAAGAAAAGAATGTACTTAAGACTTCTGGTGATTAGTAGTTTTCGTTCCATGCCTATGCTGAATGCACTTATTGTAAGGCATTCTAATGTAATGTCCAAGAATAATTTCCCTACGTATGGCTAACCTCTGGTTACAGCTTATTTCTGAGGTGTTTGGGGGGGATTAATAAATTAGATTAGATTAGATTCCTAATTGTATGGCCATGGTAACTAATGATCCAATCTGTTTAGGTAGGCAGTAATGACCCAAGTTACAATGCTATACTTACTATATTACTATACTATACTATAACACTCCATACCAAACATCATTATATGAAAACCTGAAAAACTGAAGATAGTTTTTTTTTCTGCACACAAATACTGCTACGGTGTAAATCTCTGACAAAAACTATTGACAACAACAACGCAGTATGTTAGTAAAATGTGGTAGTTTAGGCTAGGCTTGTTTAAACTGTCAAGATATCTTCACGTTACAAAAGGAAAATGGTTTACATTGAAAAAAGCGCTTTACATTGACTGAGCCATTAACCCATTCACACACACACATTCATACACCGATGGCAGAGGAAACCATGTACAAATATATTGTTTAGGGGTTCAGCGTCTTGCTCAAGGACACTTCGACACTAACTCTAGGGGAGCGCCCCAGCCCCGGGATCGAACGGGGAACCTTACGGTTTTTCCAGTTCACTCCACCCAGCCACTCTACCCCTGAGCCACTACCGCCTCTTAAAGAATGACCCCGAAGTAATATATTTCTCCAATATGACAACCATTAGTTGTATGGGTGCACATAGTAATTAGACAACTTATTAGTGCTTATTTCTAAGGTGTTGTGTATGCCAAATACAATATATCCTAATTGTATAGTATTGGTTATTGTGAACCATATAGCATTATGATTAGAACTAATGAGCCAGCCAAGCTTAGGTATACCTAGTGAGGCAATCTTCCTGGCTATGATTCCTGGGAAAGTTATCCTCCTTCTAAAGAACCTGTGATTACTCACACATGATACGGTAAATTGTCAGAATGTAGAAGAGTTTACCTAAGATGGCTATGTAGTGTATCTTTTTTTTTTTTCTAAGGCATTTAGTTATACAGTAACTTGTAAAAACGAACAGCCTGCAATATTTTAAAATAAGTCACCATTATGGCCCTTGAATCAAGGCATATGACTCAGCAAAAGCTTTACATTTAGACAGTTTGCAGAAGGGACACTCTTTACCACAAGACATATTATGTGTTATAGGCAGTTAATATATATTAGTGGGTGCAATAATGTTTGTAAATTGACATAGTATAGCATGGAGGATCTGCTATTGAATGCAACCTGACTATTTACCCTCCGACTACATATTCTTTCCATTTCAAATTTAAAAAGCACACACATACACATCAACAGAACTACACATCACCAGTACAACATCAACAAAACAAAACATCAGCACCACTACACCAGATATAGTTACTATTTTTCATCATTGGCTATATTTGCTAGTTTATTAAAACACGGATATAAGCTATAAGCATTCAATTATGTTTTTGAAGATATATATGTACATATTCTAGTCAAAACTGTAGCTTTTTCTGCACACAAATACTGCTGCGGTGTAAATCTCTGACAAAAACTATTGACAAACAACAACACAATATGTTAGTAAATGTGTTAGTTTATGCTATGCATGTTTAAACTGTCAAGATATCTTCACGTTACAAAGGAAAGATAGCATTAAATAATGGATAAATAGACAGAAATGATCTGTTAGTCTAAAACTCTATCTATAATTAACTTCTAATAATGGGAGGGTTAAACACAGTTAAACTTTTGTTGCAAAGCTATGTAGATATTGTTAGTTATTAGTGACAATATAGCATAGAGGGGTTTGTATTTTACAGTAGATACTATTTTGCATCATTAGAGATATTTCCTAGTTCATTAAACAGGGGTATAACCTACAAACATTGCGGTCCTATAAAACACAACATAAAATGTCAAAATGTAACATGACCATATAACCATAGTTTCCGTTTTACACATGTTTTTTTCTAAAACGTATGTAAAACATATACTATTGAAACTGAACCAAATAGTTTAAGTTATATTCCCAATTAGCAGGGCAAAGTCACTACCTTATGGTATTCATATTGTTATACGTTTAGTGTGATCATAGGATTATAGATATTTATCAAAACATATTTCTAATGGTCACCGATGGTCAGTAAAGTGTCATCTAGAGCTGTCCTTCCTCTCCATCTCTCATCTTCTCTTGTATCAATAAGAATTGTATCAATTACTCTAAACTATAGTAATATGTTTATATTCTAATTATATTCTATTCATTTTTTAGGATTTTGAATCCATTAGATGAAAACTAGTCTATAGAAAACTTGTCTATAGTGTTTTTATATCCATGTGTATATCCAAATAACTGTAAAAAACCCTCTAACCTGACTATACATTGATAATAAATGAGTACATTTAACATAATAGCTGGGGTATGTACACTATATAATGTGCATACTAGTTTAAAACCTGTAAGACTGATCCGCCAAGGTATTTCCAGATTTGAAAACCTATGTTTTTTAGCAACTATAGATTTACAATTACATTAAATCCTACAACCAATTAGAATTGGCTAGGTCAGTATATGTTGTGCAGGTTGTTGTTTTACTGTGATCCTCTGGATTTGTAGATATTTGATCAAAAACATCTATTTCTAATGGTCACCGATGGCCAGTAAAGTGGCTTCTCTTAACATCTCTTTCCTCTCCTCTTTCCAATCCTCTGTCAATCTTTCTCCTCTCTTGCCCCTTCACACATAATCTCTCTCACCTATCGCTCACATTATCTTCTCACATAATTTCTCTATTTTCTAAGTCATAACACGTACACTCGTACCTGTCAAAATACTCCCCTAGAGTTAGTGTCAAAGTGTCCTCGAGCAAGACGCTGAACCCCTAAACAATATATTTGTACATGGTTTCCTCCGCCATCGGTGTATGAATGTGTGTGTGAATGGGTTAATGACACAATCAATGTAAAATGCTTCGGATATAAATGCTATATAAATGCACCATTTAAACAAGCCTGGCCTAAACTACCACATTTTACTAACATACTGTGTTGTTGTTGTCAATAGTTTCTGTCAGAGATTTACACCGAAGTAGTATTTGTGTGCAGAAAAACTTTTTTTTTTCAGGTTTTCATATAATGATGTTTGGTATGATGTGTTATAGTATAGTATAGTAATATAGTAAGTATAGCAATGTAACTATGGTGATTACTACCTACCTAAGTAGATTGGATCATTAGCTACCATGGCCATACAATTAGGAATCTAATCTAATCTAATTTATTAAGCTCCCCCCCCCAACACCTCAGAAATAAACTCTAACCTGAGGTTAGCCATACCTAGTGAAATCATTCTTGGACATTACATTACAATACCCTTACAATAAGTGCATTCAACATAGGCAGGGAATGAAAACTACTAGTCACCAGAAGTCTTAAGTACATTATTTTCTAAAAAAAAAAAACAGGCAACTTTGCAAGAAAAAACAGCCAAGCGTGGATATTGGCCATAGTGTGAGATTTAACACATTGTATAGATAACTTTGCCCCTTTTTGTACATACATTTTGGTACATATAATATCCTGAGAGAAGAAATGATACTGCATGATACTAGGAGAAAAAGAAAAAAAAAGTGCCATATATAGTGTACTTTCGGTTGGATAGTTTTCAACGCATGTATGCATACACAAGTATTTAGATAATAATACAAATGTTGTTATAAAGCATAACAAGTTACTTAAAACATGCTCGATACTACTTAACAGTGAATAATACTTTAAACTTTGGTGATATGTGTAGGTAATCTCGTAATCTGTGAGAGTTGCTACTGATGTACTGTTAAACTACTATAGCTGAAGCTATAAGTTGGGTCCACACTATGTGCATCTGATTGTAAATGTGTAAAGTGTTAACATTACTAAATCTAAAGCCTAGTCACTATACAACCCATATTTACATCATAAAAACTGTACTACAGTTTAAAAATAACCTGAAACATTTATTTGTAATCTCATATTACTTAAAAGTAATATAGACTAGTACCCCTAGAGTACCCTACCCCTCTAGAGTCTCTGCTCATGTGCATTATTGTATAAGATTTATGATGTCTGTTACTATGGGTCATCATGTAGAACCTTGTGTATGTCCTAAGTGTTACGATTTTATGGTGTACCATTGCATGATAATAAATAAAATAGCACGAATTTACATCCAGAAGCTACAGTTAAAACATTGGCTGTGAACCATGATGCATTGTGAGATTGTAGATCAGCTATTTTCGTATCATTTTCGAAACTGTGTCTGTAACACAGAAATGTGAGTCTGAGTAATATTACATTAGGGAATTTTAAGAGTAGTAAGTAAGAGTAACTTTAAAACACGTTAAAAGTGTATCAATGGTTAATGGATAGACTTATTTACTGATCAATTGTAATGAAAAACTGCACCATTTTTTAAAAAACTTTAACTTCTGTACTGTTCTGATGGTGGTACAGAATATATTTCAAACCAGATCGGTTGATTTTTCTGTCAGATTCTATGTCAGTCATAATAGAATATATTGAACTAAACCATTTAAACTAAATATTGTGATCTAAAAGACATGATCAGTCATGTCAGATATTAAACAATTATTTCATTATTCTAAATAATTATTTTACAGAACACCCCCCGGGTCCATTTGGTTACTACTAAGAGACTGAGTTATTTTTAGGGTACCTACCAGGTGCCTGTAACACCCCCCTCGAGAACTAGAATATAACATATAGATGAGGAAGGCAGCTGCTAGATGTATTATTGTACTGAAAAACAGACAACCTACTGTCTATGTGGTTCACTATGCCCTAAAATGTATAGAACATAGAGTTGGTCATCATCAAAACTCTCTCTCAATACCGTTACAACCCCATGGTCAGTGAAATATTTGTATATTTACCTACTCTCACCCCCCATCACACCCCCCCCCCCCCCCACACACACACACACACACACACACACACACACACACACACACACACACACACACACACACACACACACACACACACCATGTTGTAATCATTTTACACTCTCAATAGTTAAATTATTGTTCTACATCTACATTACTTCATTAAAGAATTGTTATTTTTTGATCAACCTTAACCCTAACCCTAACCCTAACCCTATCCCCCTCATCAAATATTGGTTCCCTGGCTCACAGACCCCGGGGAAAGTAACAAATCACACATATATGCGAACCATCTGCAACCCCCGGGACAAAACCCAGATCTATTTTTTTAGCCTAAATGCCACAGATAGTGGATATAAAGTATCTGTTCAGTATTGAGCTGAAGAGACACACAGAGTCACAACTCACACACACACAGCTTGTAGATCAGCTATTTTTCAAATAGCCTAGATATAAAATAAGGCTATAGGGGTTAATGTATATGTTTTATAATGTAATCATTTATATTTGCAAAGTATCTAGTAACTTTTCAAGTTAAGTTTAAAAAAATAATTGTAGTGGAGTAAAAACAAAACAAACACACTACTTGCAAGTAGGTGTGAAAACCCAATGGATGGGGTGAGAACAATGATGGAGGGAGGGATGGGGGTAGTGGAATCCCCCTCTCATAGTTTTTTATTACAAACCCTTGTCTCATTGACCTTGTAGATTTGCTATTTTCATATAATTTTTACATTTTTGTATAATTATAACCATTATAACATAGGTTTCATGAAATGTGTACATGAAATGTGTTACATAGAGTTAATGATTAAATAAATACACTGTCTCCCTGTTTGCAGCTGTGGGCCTCTGAGAGAACAATGCTCAAAAAAACACCTCAGGTGTGAAAATGCCGCTGTCAGAGGAGCCACAGGCCCTGTCCCTAGGTACTTCCAGCCATTGGCTAAGCAACATATTCTCCCAGCATGCAATTGTGAACTTTGGGCATGTTTGGGCTTAATAAGTTAGTTTTGAAAACAAATATATTGTTTAGGATAATGCATGGTGTCCCATTAAGGTTTTATCTAACGTAACAAAACATTAGAAGAGTGATAATGTAGTACATTTTGGTATATTATTTTTAAAACCATGGGGCATAATGTCTGAGCATAGTGTGTAACCTATCCTCTCTTCCCAAATACAACAACTTGAGTCCTTTGCTTAGAACCCCCGCCCTGGTGGGGCTCAGCCAGACTACAACTCTAATCACTCTCTTCGCTACGGCAGTTGTTTTAATGTTATTAATGTTCTTAAATAGTTCAGAATAGTAGAATAGTAAAAAATAAGCCTATGATATGACAAGTGAAGTATGTATGGTAGTATGGTAAATTCTGATAGGCATATGTATGCCTGCAGTACCACTGATGACCACTAGTCCCTATATCATGGTATTTTATATTTACACCCCAATGATTTAAATTCGGATAGGCATATGTATGCCTGCAGTACCACTGATGACCACTAGTCCCTATATCAAGGTATTTTGTATTTATGCCCTAGTGTGGTAGATACTGCAGTACCATTGATGGCCATTATCCACCCACATCCAGTAGCTGTCATAAGAACGGAAGGATCACTCTATGATCATCACACAATCATGGATCACCCATACGAAGATGTCGCACACATAGAATCTCAATCAGTCTCAATCAATGAGGCTCTCATGATCCATAGGCCCCGGACCCCCTGGTTGAACTAAAAAGCTGAGAAATAACCAGTTGTCAGCTGTCATCTAGCGATTGACAGGTATCAATTGGAAAAGGCTACAGCTGTCAGCTGTCAAGGCTGGAGATACAGTGACTACAGTGATACAAAAAATAAAATAAAAGAGACAGAGAAGAGGTAGAGAATGGAGAAAAAAAGAGAATTAGATAGAAAAAAAGAGAGGATTTAAGAATGCATTAATTAATGAACGAATTAAATAATTGGATTAAAAAAAGAAAATTGGATTAAAATTTGGATTAAATCTATTTATAATGATGTTATTAATAGAAAGGCTATTTTTATGCATATATTAATAGATATATATATATAGTTTAATTATAAATAGAATTGTGCTCAACAGCGCCACCTTTCCCCCCAGTGGCCATAGTGGGGAGTGACATGCCGCATAAGGGATACTACTATGAACGTTTATGTAGATGTACGGGCCATAAATGGAGAAAGTGCAAACACCAGGTTTAAGTTCATCCATGACGGTCGAGACAGACGACCGTCGTGTATCCATGGCTATTACTCCCTCTAACATTTCCCGTGTTTTTAGTTTATTGAAATAATGTCATGCACATTTGTCCAGTGTATAGCCTACTGCAGGCCTTGTTGACTAGATTTAGAAGAGATTTTGAAGCTCTTGCTGCTGCAATGATCGATTATTTTTAAGGGGAAAAGCCGTCATTTAACATGCAAGTCAATGGGTGAGAAGCAGAGTTTGCCAGGCCTGGGTGTGACTAAAGACAGGTACACACTGCAGGATATTTGGTTCGATTATGCTGTCGGCAACCTTTTTTGGCGCTCGCCGATAAAAACCTCCCGATCTGACGCAGATCGGCCTTTGATCGGCGAGATAATGCTCGCTGTGTCTGTCCTGTCTGGGACAGACATTGTAACTTCAAACTCCATTTAACCATGTTAGATTCATTGGAAACACCCGTCCTTGGTTCTGGTGACTGATATTGTCCTTCTAATACGTGAGGAGTCAATTACCTTTTTCATGTATTTTTTATATTTATTTTTAATACAATACAAGAATTAAATAAAATAAATGAAAAAAGTAATCGGAAAAAAAACAGCCCCCTCATGTATTAAGAGGGCAGGATGAGTCACCAGAACCAAGGGCGGGTGTTTTTGATGAATCTAACATGTTAAAAGTGGAGTTTGAAGTTACAATGGGTTTGTATAGGATATACAGGGTGAAGAAGGGTGTCTGATAAAATGAATATCAAATATCTAAATACTGAATCAAGCAACTTAAAAACTGTCTGGGGGGCTTGCTGTAACAAATGACAAATGGCCCATGGGCCTATCTTGCACCCGGCAAAAACCCGACGCTGTTGTCATTTTCATGCCCAGCGCCCACGCTGTATTATCAAATGTACTTGTGCTAATTTTTGCGCCCATTGGAATGTTGGCCTTAAATTAGGTTGTTATAGGGTCTGGCGCATTGTTTGCCACAATGCTATCTTAGGTACAGAGACATTAGGCAGGAGAAAAGAGTGATTCAGACCAGCAGCACACTGGGGGTGGTCCACTTCTCGGTTCTATTTGATGGTGTGGTGAGCGGAGAGCTTTTGTTTCCCCGCGTCTCCTGATATCATTATATCACTTTATTAATGCTGCATTTGGCAGATCAATTCCCTCAGCAGTTGCTAAATCTGTTATTTTAATAACAATGCGCCAGGTGCAGGGGCACATACATAGAGTAGCTCTTAACCACAGGAACCCTATTGTGTCCGGGTAGCTCAGTTGGTAGAGCTCTCACCTTTGGACCACAAGGTTATAGGTTTGATCTTGGACACCACCAACTCAGCATATGAGTGGCACGGCTTGAGGGCGGTAAGTTGTGCGGTAAATACGGGGAGCTGATGGTAGGAGTGGCGCTCCACCTCAGCAATCCATTTCCCAGCGGTCTAGCGCATAGTAACAGGGACAGACTTCCGTGCTATCGGCTGATACAGACAGCCTCTCCCGATCTACTTACTTTATTGTACTCTATTAGGCCACCTTAAGTTACAAATTGTCTAAATGGGGCCTGTAGAATTAATTGTTGTTCTGCACAGGTGAGACTATACAACATTAAGTTGGAGAGGGATGCAGTATTTGGCAAACATTTAAGTGAAATTTGATTTGTGATTGAATATGATGATTTCACTATTATAATGATCAACGAGTGGGAGAGCCTAGTGCAAATTTGCTGCCTCCTACCATTGCCTGATAACTCAGGCACATTTTATTGCTTTAATGCTAAGACTGTACTCTACCGGCCTGGGCCGCTGGCGTAGCGGTCCAAGCACCTCGGCTCCAGAGTAACTTGTCAGCACATTGCGGGTACGAGTCCCGATCCCGACGACCTCTGCTGCATGTCACTCCCCATCTCTCTCCCCATTTTCTGTCAGGCTACTATCCTATCAATAAGGTGGTGGAGTGGAGTGATAACAACGCTCTTATCATTAACACAAAAAAAGACAGAAGAGATTGTTTTTGGTGCTCCACTAGAGATACACAGATCCCCCATTACTATTCATAGTGAACAGATCAACCAGGTATGTTCGTATACATACCTAGGAGTAGTAATAGACCACCTTTTGTCATGGAAAGACCAGATTGAATCAGTGGGTAAGAAGACAAAACAAAGAGTCTATTTCCTTCGCCGTCTGAGATCTTTTGGTGCTAGTAGACAGATTCTTCTTTTGTTTAGTACCACCTGGTATGGATGTCTGTCTGTAGCTTTAAAGTCACAACTGCTGCAGCAAGTGAACATTTGTTCAAAGATTGTTGGACAACCACTTCAGAGGCGCTATACATCTACGTATAATAACAGTATGATAAGGTTGGCAAGGAATATCACTTCAAACACTAGCCATGCTTTGTATGGAGAATATAGGTTGCTGCCTTCAGGAAGGAGATACGGTGTTCCTACATACAATAAGGTCAAACTGAAGAGGTCCTTTGTCCATCAGACGACATTGAGGCTTAATCAGGAGTTATAGGCCAGGGGTAGGCTGAGTGGTGGACATTGCTCTTGTCTTTGCATGTCTTTATGTATGTATTTTGTTGTTTTCTTGTGTCATGTCAAATGTGTGTACTGTTATATGTTGCATACATGGCTGTTGGGTCGCAAGACACATTTCAGTGCAAACTGACAATAAAGTATTATCGTATCGTTATCGTATATAGGCATGACATCAAAAAAAAAGAAAAGAAAAAAAGACTATACTGTACCTTCACAAGAAGGGAACACATGGTCCCACTGTCCAGTTTCATTACATGTCAGCTCTGATGTGCCATTCAGTCGTTTCGGAGGGGAACAGCTGAATGTTAGAGTTTCAAGTATAGGGCCAGCCTTTACTCGTTGATGTTTAATAACAATCTCTCTATCTGCAAGCGGTCGGGGGCAGGTCACATCTAAGACATTGCACAAACAAACATGGAAAGACAGTTAACCAGCTATACAAATAGGGCTACACTCACTCAGCATGTCTACTGTAGAAACATGGATAAATCACATGGACTGTATGGAGCTGCCTTGTGTGGGGGGAGAGAGAGAGAGAGAGAGAGAGAGAGAGAGAGAGAGAGAGAGAGAGATAGAGCAAATATACAAATTACAAATTATGAACATAAATACATAAACCCTTTCATGAGACACTAGGACCAGGGGTCTCAGGTTTCTGGGTGCTCAGAGAGACTGCCTTGTCAAGGTACTCGCTATCAGTGGTGGAAAAAGTACTCACATTTGTTACTTAAGTAAAAGTATCAATACTGCAATGTAGAAATACTCTGTTACAAGTAAAAGTCCGGAATTCAAAATTTACTTGAGTAAAAGCACAAACGTATTGGTATCAAAATGTACTAAGTACAAACAAAGGTAAAAGTACTCATTATGCAGAATGTCCCATTTCACACGTTTTCAAAATGTAGGCTATAAAAGGATACAAATCTTTTGAAAAAAGCAGATCTACAAGCTCACCAAAGCATTGTGAGCTTGTAGATCGGCTATTTTCAAATGGAAGAAATTAAGTGGGTAGGCTATAATGTATGTTTTGTGATAATAATCTAAATACCTACAAAGTAACTAGTAACTAGTTTTCAAATAATTGTAGTGGAGTAAAAGTAGCCTACCATAGGCCTATTTACCTCTGAGAGATGTAGTGGAGTAGAAGTAAAAATACTGAAAATTGGAAATACTCCAGTAAAGTAAAAGTACCTCAAAATTGTACTAAGTGGGCTACAGTACTTGAGTAAATATACTTAGTTACTTTACACCGTGGTCCCCTTGAGAATTGCTCCACATATTCAATCAGTAGCATTTGTTTCCACCACTAGAAGGCACTTGCTATTGTCTTTCTCGTTGTTGTATTCAAATAAATCCCATATGGGACTCTGCCTCTTTCTCCCAACTTGTTTTACCGACGCCATTATGCCAAAGTAACGTGCTGCTCTCATAGAGTTAAAAAATAAGGCTGCTCTGCTCTGCTCACGCACCGTCTTCTTCTTCTTCTTCTTTTTATTTTACGGCGGTTGGCCACCAATTTTTGGTGCATTACCGCCACCTTCTGGCCCATATTATGGATCAGACTACTTTAATACTACTGTATCTAATTCCCTCTCCCAACCCACACACACACACACACACACACACACACACACACACACACACACACACACACACACACACACACACACACACACACACACACACACACACACACACACACACACACACATTTAACTACTCTATATATCCTATCATACACTCCTATTTCCCTTAATAACTCTAATAACACTCTAATATGTTTCCTACCTTCCATCCTTAATAAACCCTTTAGGGTAAATTCCTGCATCCCTAAGTCCCTCATCTGATTCCTCATTATCTCCCTCTCTATCCCATACCCTCTACAATTCATAAGTACATGCTCCACTGATTCCTCTTCCTGACAACCCTCACATAACCCAGACTGATGTTTTCCCATTATTTTTAATGTTCCATTTAGTGCACTGTGCCCTAACCTTAACCTTACCAATACTATCTCCTCTCTCTTCTTCCCACTACCCATCCTTTTAACTTTGACACTCTTTTGAACACTATATAAGTGTCTCCCTTTCACCTCACAATCCCATTTTCCTTGCCACATTCTATTAACTTTCTCCCATACTACACTCTTAACTTCCGCTTTACTAATACTAACCTTCATCTCTACTATCCCTTTCTCTAACGCCTTCTTAGCCAACCCATCCGCTGTCTCATTCCCCTTCACCCCTACATGTGCTGGAACCCACACAAATGTTACCTCACCTCCCTGCTGAACTATTCTTGTGACTGACTGAAGGACTTCATACAATAACCCTTGGCGGCTACTTGAGTAAAATGACCTCAAACTAGCTAGAACTGAAGCTGAATCTGTAGTACTTTCTTCAACCTCACTGTTTCCACCCACCTTAGTGCAACCAACACCCCCAACATCTCCACTGTATACACCCCTAGATGGTCAGATGTCCTTCTGTTAATCCCAACTCCCTTTGATGGTACTGCCACCCCAAACCCTGTCACTCCTGTCTCAGGTTGCTTTGCTCCATCTGTATACACATGTACAAATTCACTATACTCATTTATCAAACGTTGATTAAATACTTTAACCAGGTCTACTTGCATTCTCTCTCTCCTCTTTGTCTCCATCAAATGCCAATCTACATCTGGCCAAACCATTCTCCATGGCTCCATCACTGGATAAACTACTGTTGGACTTACCTTCATGCCATCCACCCCAAATTCCTTTGCTATTTCATTCCCCACCCGACCAAAGCTATTCCTCTTACATTTCCCATAATCCCAGCAATCCTGTAATACTCCTTTAGTAGGGTGACTATCCCTGTGACCCTGTAAATTTGCCCAATAATTTGTCAACAACTGCTTCCTTCTTAATTCCAATGGCATTTCCCCCATTTCCACCTGTACTGCGGACACTGGTGATGATTTTATCGCCCCACTGCATACCCTTAATGCCGTGCCTGAATCACATCCAGCTTCTTTAACAGAGATGTAGCCGCTGACCCATATGCTACTACCATAATCCATTACCGACCTAATCAAAGCTACATATAATGTCTTCAGTGATGAGCAACTAGCTCCCCATTCCCTACCAGTCACATCTCATCACATTTACTACTTTTTTACACTTATCCTCTATCCTCCTAATATGGTCTGCCCAAGTTAACCTTATATCAAAAATAACTCCCAAATATTTAAATGTCCCTACTCTTTCTAATTCCCTCCCATACATCCTTAATTTCAACCCTTCCTCAACTCTTTTCCTCGTGAAAAATACAGTTTGCGTCTTTTCCACAGAAAATCTACACCCCCAATCAAACACTGCGGTGACGTTGGCCGCACTTCAGAGAGAGACAGTCGCACTAGCCGCGCTTCAAATATTCCTGCGCAGCTATGGCCTTGTACGTTAGGCGAACTGATGGTGCGTTCAATGAAAACGTAAATCCCAGTCACTTCAATATATACATGTAAAAATGTAATAAAACAATCTAAAAACATTGTTTGTGTCTAATGTTCTCGTCTGTGATTATTACAAAAATGTTTTACTGGGCAAATTATTAATAATAAAATATTGAAATATTACAGAATCCCATACAGTTCAATGAATTTTGGGAAAATCATAAAAAAATCTAAAAACAGAGTTATCACCCAGCAACTAAATGTTATTGTGCCCATGTGTGTCCTTTACAATATGTGATTATTACCAATATGTTTTACTGTACCAATTATTAATAATACCTTATTAAAATATTACAGAATCCCATCCATTTCCATGTAATCTTTCGAAAAATAATAAGAAATTCAAAAAACATAGTTGTCACCCAAGGACTAAATATTAATGTGCCCCATGGTCTCCTGCACACCAGGGATGATTATCAATATGTTTTACAGCAGCAATTATTAATACTAAAATATTGAAATATTACAGAATCCCATCCATTTCAATGTTATTTTTCGAAAAATCATAAAAAATTCAAAAAACATAGTTATCACCCAAGGACTAAATAGTATTATTTCCCATGGTCTCCTGCACACCAGGGATGATTATCAATATGTTTTACAGCAGCAATTATTAATAATAAATTATTGAAATATTACAGAATCCCATCCATTTCAATGTTATTTTTCAAAAAATCATTAAAAAATCAAAAAACATAGTTATCACCCAAGGACTAAATATTAATGTGCCCCATGGTCTCAAGCACACCAGGGATCATTATCTATATGTTTTACAGCAGCAATTATTAATAATAAATTATTGAAATATTACAGAATCCCATCCATTTCGGTCGGGGGATCTTAGTATAATTTGAAATTCAATTCTAATTCACTTTTTAAACAATAATTTTACTGATTTTCCTTTCAGAAACCAAATTAAATATTGCTCCATTTTTCAAATAATCACTTCCAAATTAAACCTCAGATTATACTAAGATCCCCCGGGCTTTTGGAGTCAGGGCATCTTATTTATTATTTGTTTTTCAATTGGAATAAGCGTCTGAAAAGTATATTTTACTGATTTTCGTTTCAGATCCTAAATAAAACATTGCTTCATTTTTAAACTTTTCTTTTTTCCCTTAAAATCTGGAAAATGGCCCATTTTTATGATATTCTCATTAGTATTTAGGCTTTTTTTTTATTTGGGACTGACACTGAAAAAAAGCTCTTAAAAAAGGTTTTTGGCGTTTTTTCATCCCAGACCAAAAATAAAATAATGGCTTTATTTTTCCAATTTTCTAGCCCACCAAAAAATCAGGAAAATGCTCCAATTTTTGATATTCTGATTAGTATTTTGGCATGTTTTGATTTGGGACTAACACTGAAAAAAGCTATTAACACATTGAATGCCAAAAACGGTCCGGACCGTTTTTGAGGGTCCAAACGAGAAGTGCCGAAAACGGTCCGGACCGTTTTTGACCCAATTCTATTTTTATACATGTGGGCCACGTGGGGCGCTAAAACGAAACTTTGACATCACCCAAGCAGTTTCTGAGAAGAAGAGGCTGGATGTGGCTCCATGTCAAAGATCCTTCCGGTCGGCGTTTTCAATGTTATCTCCTTGATTAAAAGCTTAATATCTCCATTTCTTTTTAATGTGGTGGAAACGAGCCGTTTTCGATCGGCGATCACGCTGCAATGGAGGGTCGCGTTGGAAATATTATTGTTCCAGGCGTTAGTCGGGACCCTCCGCCGTCTCGCACGCACGCTTTGTTTACATGCATTTCCGCGTCGGGGCTTCTCACAGCACAAAATGTATAACGCAAGTGGATGGAAGAAATGCTGGCACTCAACGTATAATATTTTAATAAACCTCTGGCACCCAATGTGTTAAAAAACGTTTTTGCCATTTCTTTCATCCCAGACCAAAAATGTAATAATGGCTTAATTTTTTCAATTTTCTAGCCTACCAAAAAATCAGGAAAATGCTCCATTTTTCTGATATTGTGCTTAGTATTTTGGCGTCTTTTGATTTGGGACTGACACTGAGAAAAGCTCAAAATGGTTATTTTTTCCATATTTTCATCCCAGAATAAAAATCAAATAATGGCTTCATTTATCCAATTTTCTAGCCCACCAAAAAATCAGGAAAATGCTCAATTTTTCTGATATTCTGATTAGTATTTTGGCATTTTTTGATTTGGGACTGACAAAGGAAAAAGCTCTTTATTTGTCTTTGTTTTTCTTAATTAATCTGGAATCCAAAAGCCTGGAATGGTTATTATTCAAAATGTCAGTCATCTTTTAGTCTACCTTTTTCATCAAAACAAAGAAGCCATGTGACCATGGGTCAAAGCACATGGTCTTTGTCCTTCAAAGTAAAAGTTGTAGTCTAACATGTAATCAATAGGATCTACAGACAGTCATTAACACCACATGTAATTACTGTATGATGTGTTTTTTAATGCATTTTCTGTCATTTTTTTTAGATCAAAGCTACATCTCACAAAAGTATGTTGCAAGACTACTAAAACCTTTCTGGGACATAAAACCGTAAACTCCTTACAACTATATACTTGTGGTGTGGAAGCTCCACCAGCAGGGGTCATTCACTTTCTAGGACCTGGCTAAGATATGTGTGCACTTCATTTAGGAGAGAATATCTCAACTGTTCTTGGCTAATATGACCCCAGGGAACAACTTAGGAACTGTGACTAATTCTCTATCCGGGACGAAATACCCGAAAATGACCACGCCCTTTTAAAAATCAAATCAAATCAAATCAAGGTTTATTTATATAGCACATTTAACATGACCAGGTCAACCAAAGTACTGTACAGGTAAAAAGCAAAACAAAGCAAAAAAAAAAAACAGGAAGCAAACACTGCAACGTAAGCCGACAATAGTAAACAATGAGTAAGCACAGACAAACAAACATTAGCGCCAATAGAGGAAGGTAAGGCTTTAGTTGTTACTGAATGCCAAGGACAAAAAATGAGTCTTTAGTAAAGATGACTGGGCTGCTTTGATGCGTAAAGGTAAGTCATTCCAGAGGGGGCAGCCACGGCAAAGGCCCGGTCACCCCTGGTAACTTTAGTGGGTGCAGTTGGCACTTCCAGCAGCAGCTGGTCAGCAAACCATAACATCAATGCTCAGCATAAAGTGAATACTATCATAATAGTCAAAGGTGTATGGAATTTGAACAATATGTTCAAATTAGAATCTGAAAAGTGAATTGCTAAACAACAAATCGTTGCTAGGAATGTGTCTTGGTGTTACTACAACAACAGAACAGCTCTGCGATAACTGATACATACTGCACCACACACACACACACGCACACGCGCGCACACACACACACACACACACACACACACACACACACACACACACATACACATACACACACACACACACACACACACACACACACACACACACACACACACACACAGTTGCATGTGCTCAGTCCTTTTGATTCCTCGGGTGATGATTGTTTTTAATGTCCTAATCTTACAACATCTATATATCGAGATGCAGCAGACTCCAGTTTTGCAGCATTTGCTGTGTCCACTACATGACTTTTGCAGCCACAGTGGAGGAGGATGGCGCAAGCTTTACTGGCATCTGCGAGATGGGTCCAGTAAGGTTCCCAGGTTCGGACATGCTGAATCAGTGCAGCTTGGGTGGGAGGAAGTTCTCAAGGGACCTGGTTACCATTTGACCAACATCAGCCTTCCCTGACTATGGGAAAAGAAGTGCAGGTATCTCAAAGAAACTCTGGTCACCCTTACTTTGGAGCCTGAAAAGATCAACTTTCCATGTCCAAAGATTGGAGTATATGGTCATCATCATATACTGTACGCCGGCAAGAGCCGTGGTGGCCACAGCAGTAGATGAATCCTGACAGTGGATAGTGACTAGTACCGTATGATATCATACTAGTCAATGGTGTATAGAATAGTAATACTATATATAGTATTACACTTTATGCTGATTATTGTTGAACATACTGTATTAGCTCTAGCTGTAGGCCTATCATCATAGGAATTAGTTCTACTGTTAAATCATTCTTGTTTCAATGAAATTACATCGTAAGATACATTGGTTGTTTCAGAACATAGTAGCCATATTTGTGATAATCAAATTAGTGTCCTCTAGATAGATTAAATCATAAAGATAAGCATTCAAACATGTTTTTAATTGTCAAAAAACATGATTTAGACACCAAGTTTGCATTCATAGCTGAAAATGTGGTTCAAACGTTATAGCCAAAAACTTTGTCAGGTGGCGGTCATATTGGATTTGGCCACTATGATGACCCTGAAGGTTGCTGGCTCGGGCGCCCTTGCTAAATCATTAGAGCATGCCCTGGGTTACATCTGGGACAAATGTGGTGCTCTTAGATTGATTTGCGCAAAAATATCCTTATGGCCCTGGACAGTAATACGTTTCTTTTAGCTGTTCTGTCAAATATCAAATTAGAAATTTTACACTTTACTATGTTTCCCTAATCATAAGTATTCTGAACATTTTGAGCACCTCAGTAAATCTGTAGCTCCAAAGGTTTAGCAGATAGAGCCATGTTGGAAGTAGTGCACCGGTTATGGTCATTTAAAAAAAGAGCGTGGTCATTTTCGGGTATTTCATTCCGGATAGAGAATTAGTCACAGTTCCTAAGTTGTTCCCTGGGGTCATATTAGCCAAGAACAGTTGAGATATTCTCTCCTAAATTAAGTACATACAATAAAGAATACATCACATGGATGCACCTGGGATGTATCATCATTGTTGTAGCCTGGGGTCATAGGGTGTTTCGGGTCTCGCAACATGAACCCTCGCCCAGGTGACCCAGCCGGGGTTGATCAAGCCCCAACTTACATCCCAGGTAGCTACCCACGGTCAGTCCTATAGGGAAAGACAGTAAATTAAGTTCCCTGCACATAATTCTACATTCAATAAAACTATGAACTCTGACTGGGGAGGGAGTTTGGGATATAGGTGGGTTACTTATTGATAATGGGTAATGGGTTATTAGTCTAATGATCATTAAAGACGACTTCACCCATTTTCAACCTATCTTCATAGATCCTCACTAATGCTCCTGCTAAAATTGTGTGATTTTTTTCTTCTCAGTCTGTGTCTCATAGGAGGGCTATGGACACTTCAGAAACGCATCTACCAGTGAAAGTATAAAGAACGTTCAGGGCATACTTGCCAGCATTAGCCATAGATGGATAACACCGCAAGGTGGATCATGGCAAGGTGCCCAGAAACCTAATGGGATGAATGACCTATTCAGTCCCGACTTTAGTGACCTATTCGATCACAACCTTCCCAAATGGAGATTCCCATAGATGGAGACAATTAACCTCCCCAAGTCTGACATCTGATGGCAATTGATATCCCTTTAAAGCTTTAGTTAATACTAGTTGGTATTATAAGAATATGCGATTGCTTTAATTACTATTGTTTAATTGCTGTCCCAATAAAGAAGACAAAACTGTCAGATGGCCCGGCCGTTGAAGTGATGAGAGGTCATCTGTCTGTACATGTGTATGCATTTGTGGTTTCTGTTCCTTTCTGTCCTTCCCTAATCTTAGAAAGATGCAGGTTGGAGAGAAATCCCCCCCCCCCCCCATTGTTTGAAGACAAATGCTGAGTCAGGTGGCGAACCAACCTGAAGACCAGACCATCCCACATTTCAGTATATAGGGGCTCTAGGGACAGATAAGAGGGCTCAGACTTAGTGAGGTGACCTCGATGCAATTTGTTGCTGATAAGGAAAGCTAGTGTGAGCCCAGAGATCTCTGTTAAGTACATTTCTCTAACTTTTAACTTACTGCTTGATTAATAAATACACTTAATTTTAACAGTCTTGTCTGCTCTTAATTTCACCAATACAATGGACGGACGCACGACAAATTATGTCATTGCACAATTTGTCTGTTGTTTAAATAGCTGAAATCTCCAACACATCATAGAATCTCTCCTAGACGATTATCATGGAGATACAGCGCTGACATCAGAGAACCCCTACTGGAACTCCATATATGGAGATAACCAAAACGTCCAGGACAAACATCAAAGTCCTAAGGGAGTTCATCAGGACTGACATCATGGCTAAGGGAGTTCATCAGTGAAACCGAGCGATATTAACTCTTAGATAAGCATCAGACAACTCATCAGCCTAGTTGGTTTTCACAGCCTAAGCCTTACATATCGATTTTACTTACTTCTCATAGCGGCTCTCGGATCTGGTCAAAGAATCAGCCGATTATCAGTTCAACAGAAAGGATTTTTTTCCTTTCAATATTTAAAATTGTATATATTTGTTTTTATTAACGCGAGAACAATGGTTTCCATTATAGCGTGCTAACAGGAATAGAAAGCCTGTAGTTTCTATTATCTTGGATTCCCCATCGATTTTTTTTTCTCGATGGGTGCCATATTATCATGAGCATTATTGAGGAACAATTATATGAAGACAGGTTGAAAATGGGTGAACTCGTCCTTTAAATCCTGATGTGAAAGAAAATATTTGTATAGAAGAACAAAAAGGTTGTTAGGTTGACAGCACCTCAGTAAAACTACTAAGGTGCTGTGAAGTTGGGAGGCACAAGGGGAAAGTGAATGACCCCTGCTGGTGGAGCTTCCACACCACAAGTATATAGTTGTAAGGGATTTACGGTTTTATGTCCCAGAAAGGTTTGGTAGTCTTGCAACATACTTTTGTGAGCCGTAGCTTTGATCTAAAAAAAAAGACAGAAAAGGCATTAAAAACAACATCATACAGTCATTAGATGTGGTGTTAATGACTGTCTGTAGATCCTATTGCTTACATGTTAGACTACAACTTTTACTTTGAAGGACAAAGACCATGTGATGTAACACGTGGTCACGTGACATCTTTGTTTTGATGAAAAATGTAGATTAAAAGATGACTGACATTTTGAAAAACAAAGACAAATAAAGATGTTTTCCTTTGTCAGTCCCAAATCAAAAGATGACAAAATACTAATCAGAATATCAGAAAAATTGAGCCTTTTCCTGATTTTTGGGTAGGCTAGAAATTTGGAAAAATGAAGCCATTCTTTGATTTTTGTTCTGGGATAAAAAAATGGCAAAAGCCGTTTTTATGAGCTTTTTTCCAGTGTCAGTCCCAAATCAAAAGATGCCAAAATACTAAGCACAATATCAGAAAAAATTGAGCATTTTCCTGATTTTTGGGTAGGCTAGAAATTTGGAAAATTGAAGCCATTCTTTGATTTTTGTTCTGGGAATGAAAAAATGGCAAAAGCCGTTTTTAAGAGCTTTTTTCAGTGTCAGTCCCAAATCAAAATATGCCAAAATACTAAGCACAATATCAGAAAAATGGAGCATTTTCCTGATTTTTGGGTGGGCTAGAAAATTGAAAAAATTAAGACATTCTTTGATTTTTATTCTGGGATGAAAAAATTGAAAAAAACCCTATTTTGAGCTTTTCTCAGTGTCAGTCACAAATCAAAAGACGCCAAAATACTAAGCACAATATCAGAAAAATGGAGCATTTTCCAGATTTTTTTGTGGGCTATAAAATTGGAAAAATGAAGCAATGTTTAATTTAGATTCTAAAAGGAAAATCAGTAAAATAGACTTTTCAAATGTGAATTTGAATTGAATATCAGATTATACTATGATACCCCCACACCCTAACTGACCTTGGGATCTTAGTATAATCTGAGGTTTAATTTGGAAGTGACTATTTGAAAAATGGAGCAATATTTAATTTGGTTTCTGAAAGGAAAATCAGTAAAATAATTGTTTAAAAAGTGAATTGGAATTGAATTTCAAATTATACTAAGATCCCCCGACCCCTTTTTGGTCGGGGGATCTTAGTATAATTTGAAATTCAATTCTAATTCACTTTTTAAACAATTATTTTACTGATTTTCCTTTCAGAAACCAAATTAAATATTGCTCCATTTTTCAAATAATCACTTCCAAATTAAACCTCAGATTATACTAAGATCCCCCGGGCTTTTGGAGTCAGGGAATCTTATTTATTATTTGTTTTTCAATTGGAATAAGCGTCTGAAAAGTATATTTTACTGATTTTCGTTTCAGATCCTAAATAGAACATTGCTTCATTTTGAAACTTTTCTTTTTTCCCTTAAAATCTGGAAAATTGCCCATTTTTATGATATTCTCATTAGTATTTTGGCTTTTTTTTTATTTGGGACTGACACTGAAAAAAAGCTCTTAAAAAAGGTTTTGGCGTTTTTTCATCCCAGACCAAAAATAAAATAATGGCTTTATTTTTCCAATTTTCTAGCCCACCAAAAAATCAGGAAAATGCTCCAATTTTTGATATTCTGATTAGTATTTTGGCATGTTTTGATTTGGGACTAACACTGAAAAAAGCTCTTAAAAAACTTTTTTGCCATTTTCTTCATCCCAGACCAAACATGTAATAATGGCTTCATTTTTCCAATTTTCTAGCCTACCAAAAAATCAGGAAAATGCTCCATTTTTCTGATATTGTGCTTAGTATTTTGGCGTCTTTTGATTTGGGACTGACACTGAGAAAAGCTCAAAATGGTTTTTTTTTCCATATTTTCATCCCAGAATAAAAATCAAATAATGGCTTCATTTATCCAATTTTCTAGCCCACCAAAAAATCAGGAAAATGCTCCATTTTTCTGATATTCTGATTAGTATTTTGGCATTTTTTGATTTGGGACTGACAAAGGAAAAAGCTCTTTATTTGTCTTTGTTTTTCTTAATTCATCTGGAATCCAAAAGCCTGGAATGGTTATTATTCAAAATGTCATCTTTTAGTCTACCTTTTTCATCAAAACAAAGAAGCCATGTGACCATGGGTCAAAGCACATGGTCTTTGTCCTTCAAAGTAAAAGTTGTAGTCTAACATGTAATCAATAGGATCTACAGACAGTCATTAACACCACATGTAATTACTGTATGATGTGTTTTTTAATGCATTTTCTGTCATTTTTTTTAGATCAAAGCTACATCTCACAAAAGTATGTTGCAAGACTACTAAAACCTTTCTGGGACATAAAACCGTAAACTCCTTACAACTATATACTTGTGGTGTGGAAGCTCCACCAGCAGGGGTCATTCACTTTCTAGGACCTGGCTAAGATATGTGTGCACTTCATTTAGGAGAGAATATCTCAACTGTTCTTGGCTAATATGACCCCAGGGAACAACTTAGGAACTGTGACTAATTCTCTATTCGGGACGAAATACCCGAAAATGACCACGCCCTTTTAAAAATCAAATCAAATCAAATCAAGGTTTATTTATATAGCACATTTAACATGACCAGGTCAACCAAAGTGCTGTACAGGTAAAAAGCAAAACAAAGCAAAAAAAACAAAAAAAAAACAGGAAGCAAACAATGCAATGTAAGCCGACAATAGTAAACAATGAGTAAGCACAGACAAACAAACATTAGCGCCAATAGAGGAAGGTAAGGCTGCTTTAGTTGTTACTGAATGCCAAGGACAAAAAATTAGTCTTTAGTAAAGATGACTGGGCTGCTTTGATGCGTAAAGGTAAGTCATTCCAGAGGGGGCAGCCACGGCAAAGGCCCGGTCACCCCTGTAACTTTAGTGGGTGCAGTTGGCACTTCCAGCAGCAGCTGGTCAGCAAACCATAACATCAATGCTCAGCATAAAGTGAATACTATCATAATAGTCAAAGGTGTATGGAATTTGAACAATATGTTCAAATTAGAATCTGAAAAGTGAATTGCTAAACAACAAATCGTTGCTAGGAATGTGTCTTGGTGTTACTACAACAACAGAACAGCTCTGCGATAACTGATACATACTGCACCACACGCACACACACACACACACACACACACACACACACACACACACAGTTGCATGTGCTCAGTCCTTTTGATTCCTCAGGTGATGATTGTTTTTAATGTCCTAATCACACAACATCTATATATCGAGATGCAGCAGACTCCAGTTTTGCAGCATTTGCTGTGTCCACTACATGACTTTTGCAGCCACAGTGGAGGAGGATGGTGCAAGCTTTACTGTTATCTGCGAGATGGATCCAGTAAGGTTCCCAGGTTCGGACATGCTGAATCAGTGCAGCTTGGGTGGGAGGAAGTTCTCAAGGGACCTGGTTACCATTTGACCAACATCAGCCTTCCCTGACTATGGGAAAAGGAGTGCAGGTATCTCAAAGAAACTCTGGTCACCCTTACTTTGGAGCCTGAAAAGATCAACTTTCCATGTCCAAAGATTGGAGTATATGGTCATCATCATATACTGTACGCCGGCAAGAGCCGTGGTGGCCACAGCAGAGTAGATGAATCCTGACAGTGGCTAGTGACTAGTACCGTATGATATCATACTAGTCAATGGTGTATAGAATAGTAATACTATATAGTATTACACTTTATGCTGAGCATTGTTGAACATACTGTATTAGCTCTAGCTGTAGGTCTATCATCATAGGAATTAGTTCTACTGTTAAATCATTCTTGTTTCAATGAAATTACATCGTAAGATACATTGGTTGTTTCAGAACATAGTAGCCATATTTGTGATAATCAAATTAGTGTCCTCTAGATAGATTAAATCATAAAGATAAGCATTCAAACATGTTTTTAATTGTCAAAAAACAAGATTTAGACACCAAGTTTGCATTCATAGCTGAAAATGTGGTTCAAACGTTATAGCCAAAAACTTTGTCAGGTGGCGGTCATATTGGATTTGGCCACTATGATGACCCTAAAGGTTGCTGGCTCGGGCGCTCTTGCTAAATCATTAGAGCATGCCCTGGGTTACATCTGGGACAAATGTGGTGCTCTTAGATTGATTTGCGCAAAAATATCCTTATGGCCCTGGACAGTAATACGTTTCTTTTAGCTGTTCTGTCAAATATCAAATTAGAAATTTTACACTTTACTATGTTTCCCTAATCATAAGTATTCTGAACATTTTGAACACCTCAGTAAATCTGTTGCTCCAAAGGTTTAGCAGATAGAGCCATGTTGGAAGTAGTGCACCGGTTATGGTCATTTAAAAAAAGAGCGTGGTCATTTTCGGGTATTTCATTCCGGATAGAGAATTAGTCACAGTTCCTAAGTTGTTCCCTGGGGTCCCAAGAACAGTTGAGATATTCTCTCCTAAATTAAGTACATACAATAAAGAATACATCACATGGATGCACCTGGGATGTATCATCAGTGTTGTAGCCTGGGGTCATAGGGTGTTTCGGGTCTCGCAACATGAACCCTCGCCCAGGTGACCCAGCCGGGGTTGATCAAGCCCCAACTTACATCCCAGGTAGCTACCCACGGTCAGTCCTATAGGGAAAGACAGTAAATTAAGTTCCCTCATATATACAAATGACATCCTGCACATAATTCTACATTCAATAAAACTATGAACTCTGACTGGGGAGGGAGTTTGGGATATAGGTGGGTTACTTATTGATAATGGGTAATGGGTTATTAGTCTAATGATCATTAAAGAACGACTTCACCCATTTTCAACCTATCTTCATAGATCCTCACTAATGCTCCTGCTAAAATTGTGTGATTTTTTTCTTCTCAGTCTGTGTCTCATAGGAGGGCTATGGACACTTCAGAAACGCATCTACCAGTGAAAGTATAAAGAACGTTCAGGGCATACTTGCCAGCATTAGCCATAGATGGATAACACCGCAAGGTGGATCATGGCAAGGTGCCCAGAAACCTAATGGGATGAATGACCTATTCAGTCCCGACTTTAGTGACCTATTCGATCACAACCTTCCCAAATGGAGATTCCCATAGATGGAGACAATAAACCTCCCCAAGTCTGACATCTGATGGCAATTGATATCCCTTTAAAGCTTTAGTTAATACTAGTTGGTATTATAAGAATATGCGATTGCTTTAATTACTATTGTTTAATTGCTGTCCCAATAAAGAAGACAAAACTGTCAGATGGCCCGGCCGTTGAAGTGATGAGAGGTCATCTGTCTGTACATGTGTATGCATTTGTGGTTTCTGTTCCTTTCTGTCCTTCCCTAATCTTAGAAAGATGCAGGTTGGAGAGAAATCCCCCCCCCCCCCATTGTTTGAAGACAAATGCTGAGTCAGGTGGCGAACCAACCTGAAGACCATCCCACATTTCAGTATATAGGGGCTCTAGGGACAGATAAGAGGGCTCAGACTTAGTGAGGTGACCTCGATGCAATTTGTTGCTGATAAGGAAAGCTAGTGTGAGCCCAGAGATCTCTGTTAAGTACATTTCTCTAACTTTTAACTTACTGCTTGATTAATAAATACACTTAATTTTAACAGTCTTGTCTGCTCTTAATTTCACCAATACAATGGACGGGCGCACGACAAATTATGTCATTGCACAATTTGTCTGTTGTTTAAATAGCTGAAATCTCCAACACATCATAGAATCTCTCCTAGACGATTATCATGGAGATACCTAACATACCTAGCGCTGACATCAGAGAACCCCTACTGGAACTCCATATATGGAGATAACCAAAACGTCCAGGACAACTATCAAAGTCCTAAGGGAGTTCATCAGGACTGACATCATGGCTAAGGGAGTTCATCAGTGAAACCGAGCGACATTAACTCTTAGATAAGCATCAGACAACTCATCAGCCTAGTTGGTTTTCACAGCCTAAGCCTTACATATCGATTTTACTTACTTCTCATAGCGGCTCTCGGATCTGGTCAAAGAATCAGCCGATTATCAGTTCAACAGAAAGGATTTTTTTCCCTTCAATATTTAAAATTGTATATATTTGTTTTTATTAACGCGAGAACAATGGTTTCCATTATAGCGTGCTAACAGGAATAGAAAGCCTGTAGTTTCTATTATCTTGGATTCCCCATCGATTTTTTTTTCTCGATGGGTGCCATATTATCATGAGCATTATTGAGGAACAATTATATGAAGACAGGTTGAAAATGGGTGAACTCGTCCTTTAAATCCTGATGTGAAAGAAAATATTTGTATAGAAGAACAAAAAGGTTGTTAGGTTGACAGCACCTCAGTAAAACTACTAAGGTGCTGTGAAGTTGGGAGGCACAAGGGGAAAGTGAATGACCCCTGCTGGTGGAGCTTCCACACCACAAGTATATAGTTGTAAGGGATTTACGGTTTTATGTCCCAGAAAGGTTTGGTAGTCTTGCAACATACTTTTGTGAGCCGTAGCTTTGATCTAAAAAAAAAGACAGAAAAGGCATTAAAAACAACATCATACAGTCATTAGATGTGGTGTTAATGACTGTCTGTAGATCCTATTGCTTACTAACCTCACTCCGTCAAATGGAAGAAGCTTGCGACACACATTTTGTTTCACAGCGTACTTGCATCTGAGACTTCGGGCGCAGAATCGATGACAGACGGAGTTTCATTTTTTCAACCTACTAGGCAGGTGATTGGATGATCCCGCCCCTAGCAGCCGCTGATTGGTTCGTATGCGCAGCGGTTCGGGCAGCTTTACTCTGTGAGCAATCCCAGACCCTCCTTCCTGAAACCAAATGCAATGCAATGCATGAGATTTCCGGAGGGAGGGGGTGTTTACCAGGCTAATTGCTTACATGTTAGACTACAACTTTTACTTTGAAGGACAAAGACCATGTGATGTAACACGTGGTCACGTGACATCTTTGTTTTGATGAAAAATGTAGATTAAAAGATGACTGACATTTTGAAAAACAAAGACAAATAAAGATGTTTTCCTTTGTCAGTCCCAAATCAAAAGATGACAAAATACTAATCAGAATATCAGAAAAATGGAGCCTTTTCCTGATTTTTGGGTAGGCTCGAAATTTGGAAAAATGAAGCCATTCTTTGATTTTTGTTCTGGGATAAAAAAATGGCAAAAGCCGTTTTTATGAGCTTTTTTCCAGTGTCAGTCCCAAATCAAAAGATGCCAAAATACTAAGCACAATATCAGAAAAATTGAGAATTTTCCTGATTTTTGGGTAGGCTAGAAATTTGGAAAATTGAAGCCATTCTTTGATTTTTGTTCTGGGAATGAAAAAATGGCAAAAGCCGTTTTTAAGAGCTTTTTTCAGTGTCAGTCCCAAATCAAAATATGCCAAAATACTAAGCACAATATCAGAAAAATGGAGCATTTTCCTGATTTTTTTGTGGGCTAGAAAATTGGAAAAATGAAGCAATGTTTAATTTAGATTCTAAAAGGAAAATCAGTAAAATAGACTTTTCAGATGTGAATTTGAATTGAATATCAGATTATACTAAGATACCCCCACACCCTAACGGACTATTGTGTAATGTAATATTTCAATAATTTATTAATAATAATTGCTGCTGTAAAACATATTTATAATGATCCCTGGTGTGCAGGAGACACTTGGGCACATTAATATTTAGTCCTTGGGTGATAACTATGTTTTTTGATTTTTTTATGATTTTTCGAAAAATAACATTGAAATGGATGGGATTCTGTAATATTTCCATAATTTATTATTAATAATTGCTGCTGTAAAACGGTCGGGGGATCTTAGTATAATTTGAAATTCAATTCCGATTCACTTTTCAAATAATTATTTTACTGATTTTCCTTTCAGAAACCAAATTAAATATTGCTCCATTTTTCAAATAATCACTTCCAAATTAAACCTCAGATTATACTAAGATCCCAAGGTCCGTTAGGGTGTGGGGGTATCTTAGTATAATCTGATATTCAATTCAAATTCACATCTGAAAAGTATATTTTACTGATTTTCCTTTTAGAATCTAAATTAAACATTGCTTCATTTTTCCAATTTTCTAGCCCACAAAAAAATCAGGAAAATGCTCCATTTTTCTGATATTGTGCTTAGTATTTTGGCGTCTTTTGATTTGGGACTGACACTGAGAAAAGCTCAAAATAGGGTTTTTTTCAATTTTTTCATCCCAGAATAAAAATCAAAGAATGTCTTAATTTTTTCAATTTTCTAGCCCACCCAAAAATCAGGAAAATGCTCCATTTTTCTGATATTGTGCTTAGTATTTTGGCATCTTTTGATTTGGGACTGACACTGGAAAAAAGCTCATAAAAACGGCTTTTGCCATTTTTTTATCCCAGAACAAAAATCAAAGAATGGCTTCATTTTTCCAAATTTCTAGCCTACCCAAAAATCAGGAAAAGGCTCCATTTTTCTGATATTCTGATTAGTATTTTGTCATCTTTTGATTTGGGACTGACAAAGGAAAACATCTTTATTTGTCTTTGTTTTTCAAAATGTCAGTCATCTTTTAATCTACATTTTTCATCAAAACAAAGATGTCACGTGACCACGTGTTACATCACATGGTCTTTGTCCTTCAAAGTAAAAGTTGTAGTCTAACATGTAAGCAATAGGATCTACAGACAGTCATTAACACCACATCTAATGACTGTATGATGTTGTTTTTAATGCCTTTTCTGTCTTTTTTTTTAGATCAAAGCTACGGCTCACAAAAGTATGTTGCAAGACTACCAAACCTTTCTGGGACATAAAACCGTAAATCCCTTACAACTATATACTTGTGGTGTGGAAGCTCCACCAGCAGGGGTCATTCACTTTCCCCTTGTGCCTCCCAACTTCACAGCACCTTAGTAGTTTTACTGAGGTGCTGTCAACCTAACAACCTTTTTGTTCTTCTATACAAATATTTTCTTTCACATCAGGATTTAAAGGACGAGTTCACCCATTTTCAACCTGTCTTCATATAATTGTTCCTCAATAATGCTCATGATAATATGGCACCCATCGAAAAAAAAATTCCGATGGGGAATCCAAGATAATAGAAACTACAGGCTTTCTATTCCTGTTAGCACGCTATAATGGAAACCATTGTTCTCGCGTTAATAAAAACAAATATATACAATTTTAAATATTGAAGGGAAAAAAATCCTTTCTGTTGAACTGATAATCGGCTGATTCTTTGACCAGATCCGAGAGCCGCTATGAGAAGTAAGTAAAATCGATATGTAAGGCTTAGGCTGTGAAAACCAACTAGGCTGATGAGTTGTCTGATGCTTATCTAAGAGTTAATGTCGCTCGGTTTCACTGATGAACTCCCTTAGCCATGATGTCAGTCCTGATGAACTCCCTTAGGACTTTGATGTTTGTCCTGGACGTTTTGGTTATCTCCATATATGGAGTTCCAGTAGGGGTTCTCTGATGTCAGCGCTAGGTATGTTAGGTATCTCCATGATAATCGTCTAGGAGAGATTCTATGATGTGTTGGAGATTTCAGCTATTTAAACAACAGACAAATTGTGCAATGACATAATTTGTCATGCGTCCGTCCATTGTATTGGTGAAATTAAGAGCAGACAAGACTGTTAAAATTAAGTGTATTTATTAATCAAGCAGTAAGTTAAAAGTTAGAGAAATGTACTTAACAGAGATCTCTGGGCTCACACTAGCTTTCCTTATCAGCAACAAATTGCATCGAGGTCACCTCACTAAGTCTGAGCCCTCTTATCTGTCCCTAGAGCCCCTATATACTGAAATGTGGGATAGTCTTCAGGTTGGTTCGCCACCTGACTCAGCATTTGTCTTCAAACAATGGGGGGGGGGGGGCATTTCTCTCCAACCTGCATCTTTCTAAGATTAGGGAAGGACAGAAAGGAACAGAAACCACAAATGCATACACATGTACAGACAGATGACCTCTCATCACTTGGCCATCTGACAGTTTTGTCTTCTTTATTGGGACAGCAATTAAACAATAGTAATTAAAGCAATCGCATATTCTTATAATACCAACTAGTATTAACTAAAGCTTTAAAGGGATATCAATTGCCATCAGATGTCAGACTTGGGGAGGTTAATTGTCTCCATCTATGGGAATCTCCATTTGGGAAGGTTGTGATCGAATAGGTCACTAAAGTCGGGACTGAATAGGTCATTCATCCCATTAGGTTTCTGGGCACCTTGCCATGATCCACCTTGCGGTGTTATCCATCTATGGCTAATGCTGGCAAGTATGCCCTGAACGTTCTTTATGCTTTCACTGGTAGATGCGTTTCTGAAGTGTCCATAGCCCTCCTATGAGACACAGACTGAGAAGAAAAAAATCACACAATTTTAGCAGGAGCATTAGTGAGGATCTATGAAGATAGGTTGAAAATGGGTGAAGTCGTTCTTTAATGATCATTAGACTAATAACCCATTACCCATTATCAATAAGTAACCCACCTATATCCCAAACTCCCTCCCCAGTCAGAGTTCATAGTTTTATTGAATGTAGAATTATGTGCAGGATGTCATTTGTATATGTGAGGGAACTTAATTTACTGTCTTTCCCTATAGGACTGACCGTGGGTAGCTACCTGGGATGTAAGTTGGGGCTTGATCAACCCCGGCTGGGTCACCTGGGCGAGGGTTCATGTTGCGAGACCCGAAACACCCTATGGCCCCAGGCTACAACACTGATGATACATCCCAGGTGCATCCATGTGATGTATTCTTTATTGTATGTACTTAATTTAGGAGAGAATATCTCAACTGTTCTTGGGACCCCAGGGAACAACTTAGGAACTGTGACTAATTCTCTATCCGGAATGAAATACCCGAAAATGACCACGCTCTTTTTTTAAATGACCATAACCGGTGCACTACTTCCAACATGGCTCTATCTGCTAAACCTTTGGAGCTACAGATTTACTGAGGTGTTCAAAATGTTCAGAATACTTATGATTAGGGAAACATAGTAAAGTGTAAAATTTCTAATTTGATATTTGACAGAACAGCTAAAAGAAACGTATTACTGTCCAGGGCCATAAGGATATTTTTGCGCAAATCAATCTAAGAGCACCACATTTGTCCCAGATGTAACCCAGGGCATGCTCTAATGATTTAGCAAGAGCGCCCGAGCCAGCAACCTTCAGGGTCATCATAGTGGCCAAATCCAATATGACCGCCACCTGACAAAGTTTTTGGCTATAACGTTTGAACCACATTTTCAGCTATGAATGCAAACTTGGTGTCTAAATCATGTTTTTTGACAATTAAAAACATGTTTGAATGCTTATCTTTATGATTTAATCTATCTAGAGGACACTAATTTGATTATCACAAATATGGCTACTATGTTCTGAAACAACCAATGTATCTTACGATGTAATTTCATTGAAACAAGAATGATTTAACAGTAGAACTAATTCCTATGATGATAGACCTACAGCTAGAGCTAATACAGTATGTTCAACAATGCTCAGCATAAAGTGTAATACTATATAGTATTACTATTCTATACACCATTGACTAGTATGATATCATACGGTACTAGTCACTAGCCACTGTCAGGATTCATCTACTCTGCTGTGGCCACCACGGCTCTTTCCGGCGTACAGTATATGATGATGACCATATACTCCAATCTTTGGACATGGAAAGTTGATCTTTTCAGGCTCCAAAGTAAGGGTGACCAGAGTTTCTTTGAGATACCTGCACTCCTTTTCCCATAGTCAGGGAAGGCTGATGTTGGTCAAATGGTAACCAGGTCCCTTGAGAACTTCCTCCCAGCCAAGCTGCACTGATTCAGCATGTCCGAACCTGGGAACCTTACTGGACCCATCTCGCAGATGCCAGTAAAGCTTGCGCCATCCTCCTCCACTGTGGCTGCAAAAGTCATGTAGTGGACACAGCAAATGCTGCAAAACTGGAGTCTGCTGCATCTCGATATATAGATGTTGTGTGATTAGGACATTAAAAACAATCATCACCCGAGGAATCAAAAGGACTGAGCACATGCAACTGTGTGTGTGTGTGTGTGTGTGTGTGTGTGTGTGTGTGTGTGTGTGTGTGTGTGTGTGTGTGCGCGTGTGCGTGTGGTGCAGTATGTATCAGTTATCGCAGAGCTGTTCTGTTGTTGTAGTAACACCAAGACACATTCCTAGCAACGATTTGTTGTTTAGCAATTCACTTTTCAGATTCTAATTTGAACATATTGTTCAAATTCCATACACCTTTGACTATTATGATAGTATTCACTTTATGCTGAGCATTGATGTTATGGTTTGCTGACCAGCTGCTGCTGGAAGTGCCAACTGCACCCACTAAAGTTACAGGGGTGACCGGGCCTTTGCCGTGGCTGCCCCCTCTGGAATGACTTACCTTTACGCATCAAAGCAGCCCAGTCATCTTTACTAAAGACTAATTTTTTGTCCTTGGCATTCAGTAACAACTAAAGCAGCCTTACCTTCCTCTATTGGCGCTAATGTTTGTTTGTCTGTGCTTACTCATTGTTTACTATTGTCGGCTTACATTGCATTGTTTGCTTCCTGTTTTTTTTTTTTTTTTTTTTGCTTTGTTTTGCATTTTACCTGTACAGCACTTTGGTTGACCTGGTCATGTTAAATGTGCTATATAAATAAACCTTGATTTGATTTGATTTGATTTTTAAAAGGGCGTGGTCATTTTCGGGTATTTCGTCCCGAATAGAGAATTAGTCACAGTTCCTAAGTTGTTCCCTGGGGTCATATTAGCCAAGAACAGTTGAGATATTCTCTCCTAAATGAAGTGCACACATATCTTAGCCAGGTCCTAGAAAGTGAATGACCCCTGCTGGTGGAGCTTCCACACCACAAGTATATAGTTGTAAGGAGTTTACGGTTTTATGTCCCAGAAAGGTTTTAGTAGTCTTGCAACATACTTTTGTGAGATGTAGCTTTGATCTAAAAAGAATGACAGAAAATGCATTAAAAAACACATCATACAGTAATTACATGTGGTGTTAATGACTGTCTGTAGATCCTATTGATTACATGTTAGACTACAACTTTTACTTTGAAGGACAAAGACCATGTGCTTTGACATGGTCACATGGCTTCTTTGTTTTGATGAAAAAGGTAGACTAAAAGATGACTGACATTTTGAATAATAACCATTCCAGGCTTTTGGATTCCAGATGAATTAAGAAAAACAAAGACAAATAAAGAGCTTTTTCCTTTGTCAGTCCCAAATCAAAAAATGCCAAAATACTAATCAGAATATCAGAAAAATGGAGCATTTTCCTGATTTTTTGGTGGGCTAGAAAATTGGATAAATGAAGCCATTATTTGATTTTTATTCTGGGATGAAAATATGGGAAAAAAAACCATTTTGAGCTTTTCTCAGTGTCAGTCCCAAATCAAAAGACGCCAAAATACTAAGCACAATATCAGAAAAATGGAGCATTTTCCTGATTTTTTGGTGGGCTAGAAAATTGGAAAAATATAGCCATTATTTTATTTTTGGTCTGGGATGAAAAAACGCCAAAACCTTTTTTAAGAGCTTTTTTTCAGTGTCAGTCCCAAATCAAAAAAAGCCAAAATACTAATGAGAATATCATAAAAATGGGCCATTTTCCAGATTTTAAGGGAAAAAATAAAAGTTTCAAAATGAAGCAATGTTTTATTTAGGATCTGAAACGAAAATCAGTAAAATATACTTTTCAGACGCTTATTCCAATTGAAAAACAAATAATAAATAAGATGCCCTGACTCCAAAAGCCCGGGGGATCTTAGTATAATCTGAGGTTTAATTTGGAAGTGATTATTTGAAAAATGGAGCAATATTTAATTTGGTTTCTGAAAGGAAAATCAGTAAAATAATTATTTGAAAAGTGAATCGGAATTGAATTTCAAATTATACTAAGATCCCCCGACCTAAAACATATTGATAATCATCCCTGGTGTGCAGGAGACACTTGGGCACATTAATATTTAGTCCTTGGTTGATAACTATGTTTTTAGATTTTTTTATGATTTTTTGAAAAATAACATTGAAATGGATGGGATTCTGTAATATTTCCATAATTTATTATTAATAATTTTCGGGTATTTCGTCCCGAATAGAGAATTAGTCACAGTTCCTAAGTTGTTCCCTGGGGTCATATTAGCCAAGAACAGTTGAGATATTCTCTCCTAAATGAAGTGCACACATATCTTAGCCAGGTCCTAGAAAGTGAATGACCCCTGCTGGTGGAGCTTCCACACCACAAGTATATAGTTGTAAGGAGTTTACGGTTTTATGTCCCAGAAAGGTTTTAGTAGTCTTGCAACATACTTTTGTGAGATGTAGCTTTGATCTAAAAAGAATGACAGAAAATGCATTAAAAAACACATCATACAGTAATTACATGTGGTGTTAATGACTGTCTGTAGATCCTATTGATTACATGTTAGACTACAACTTTTACTTTGAAGGACAAAGACCATGTGCTTTGACATGGTCACATGGCTTCTTTGTTTTGATGAAAAAGGTAGACTAAAAGATGACTGACATTTTGAATAATAACCATTCCAGGCTTTTGGATTCCAGATGAATTAAGAAAAACAAAGACAAATAAAGAGCTTTTTCCTTTGTCAGTCCCAAATCAAAAAATGCCAAAATACTAATCAGAATATCAGAAAAATGGAGCATTTTCCTGATTTTTTGGTGGGCTAGAAAATTGGATAAATGAAGCCATTATTTGATTTTTATTCTGGGATGAAAATATGGGAAAAAAAACCATTTTGAGCTTTTCTCAGTGTAAATGCCACTTGAAAATGTTCAAATCAGCCTCATGGTGGCGCTATAACAGGCCGATTCATGTTTTTACCTATAACTGCACCGATCTGTGTAAAACTTTGTATGCACACTCCCTAGAGGTCAAGGAAAAACCTTTGCCCTGCATTTTTCCCATCTGCCTTTTATAGCGCCACCAGGAGGCCGACTTATGTAAAACACATTTCTTTATATTACTCCTTCCGATTTTATCCAAATTTCACGCAAATCGGTACACATGATCTCCCTAGTCATGTGATCAAGTCGGATGTGTTTTATTTTTCATATTCCATCCTCATTGGATTGACATCTAAAGTTTGCAGTAGTGGCTTGTTTTGAACAAAATTCCGCAAATCATGAACGCACCGTCCGATTGCGGTCAAACTTTGCACACACATTCACACTATGTTGAGGAACAAATGCCATCCTTTTAACATTGGCCTGTTATAGCACCACCAGCAGGTCTAAT
The DNA here is from genome assembly GCF_963280865.1 of Gymnoscopelus braueri. Taxonomy (NCBI): domain Eukaryota; kingdom Metazoa; phylum Chordata; class Actinopteri; order Myctophiformes; family Myctophidae; genus Gymnoscopelus; species Gymnoscopelus braueri. The sequence goes on from NC_137607.1 coordinate 16,425,319, forward strand.
TTATCAAAAATAAATGTTGCACAAAATGCCTCAAACCATGAATGCAGTGTCCGATTGCCGTGCAAGGCCTAAGAACAAATGGTACCCTTTAAACATTGGCCTATTATAGCGCCACCAGGAGGCCACAATAACCTACCTGACCTGGCGGAGACCTGTGCTCCGAGGAGCACTTTTTGACAGAGCACTTTTTGACGTAACCTTGCTGTTTACTGAATCTACATCCCCACTCATATCAACTGACTCCATTATATCCTCACTTATCTTATTGAATTTTTCCCACTTTGCTTTACTATACACCCACTTCTGAATCCCACCCCCAGCATTCACTTCCACTTTTCCTCCCACTGAACACAATACTAAATAATGGTCACTCCCTAACGTTGTGTGTGCCTGTCAATACCTCCCACTTGCTAATTCCTGCCAAACTAACTGATACTAATGTTATATCTAATGCTGACTCATTTCCAGTCCTTACATCTACGCGTGTTCCCCTCCCATCATTCAAACATACCAATTCCCTATCCTCCATCAACTCTTCAATTACCCTACCATTTGTATCTGTGTGTGCCCCTCCCCACAATGTATTATGGGCATTAAAATCTGCGCACCATATTAACTTACTCCGGTCTAACCCCTTAATCCCAACTAACCTATCTATCTCTAACTTTTTACATGGATTGTAGTAATTTATTATAACAACCACCTCCCCCCCTCCCACACTTCCACCACTATATACTCCTGTTCTATTCCTTTTTCTAGTATCCTATATGAAATATCTTGTTTGATAAACATTGCACACCCTCCACATGTCCCTTCACCTTCACCCCTATCTCTCCTTATAACTACATACCCATATACCACAAAATCTAATATTGGTTTCAAAAAAGTTTCTTGAATACATATTACATCCGGCTTTTCTTCCAATTCTCTTAAGTAATGCTTGAATTCCTGACCATTTGCCACCATGCTTCTAGCATTCCACTGGAGAATTACCACCATAATTATCAAGTTTCCTTACTGGCTCCTGGATCCTGACTACTCTGACTATTGATCTCCTTCTCTACTTCCTTCCAATTTAACCCTTCCATGCCGAAAAAACCTGCTGCCATCTTTACTATTACCTCTATATTTTTAGTCCTTGACAAAGAGTCTCTTGTGGCATTAATTGCTGCCACAATAAAAACCACCAATTGTTTTTTATCAACCCACACTTTTCCTCGGTCTGGCTGCTCTACGTCCGCCTCCCTTGTCACTCTCCTCTCATCCCCCCCTACTACCCTTCCTCCTACCGCCCCCTGAATCTGACTACCTTCCCTCTGTCTAACCACCTTCACTGCTTCTGCATAGGTTACTTTATCCAGCACTTTAACCTTCTGTACCTCTACTTCCTCTTTCATCTTAGCACAACCTCCAAATGTGACACTATGCTCCCCCACAACTACAGCACTTTAGTTTTGCTCCTTCTGCACACTCCCCAAACTCATGATCCTCTGTGCATCTTGCACACCTCCTCCTTTCCTTACAGAACTTTGCAATATGCCCAAATGTTTGGCATTTGAAACACCTCAACGGTTTGGGTACATACGCCCTCACATAAAAACTCATGAAACCCAAATATACTGTATCTGGTATTCTTTCACCTTCAAACTCCACCAACACTTACCTCCTTTTCTGGTCCCTTCGTCATCCTCTTAATACTTACTATTTTTATCCCTCTAGCATCTAGATTCTCCTTAATCTCCCTCTCCTCAATATCCACATCAATTCCTGTCATTACTCCTTTGCATGTTTTATTTCTCCGATTTCCAACTTGCACCACCTTCACCACTTTCTTCTCTCCAACCATTGTCAACTGTTTTGCCAGAGCCATCTGGAGCTCATCTACGCATCCCATAAGCAGATTACCATCTCCTAACACCCGTGCAAATTTTATCTCCCCACATTTTTTTTAGTTAATTCTTTTGTAAGTTTAATCAGGTTCATTTTTCCCACTCCTCCTCCCTCCTCAGCAAACCGTACTATCATATTGATAGTTTCATTTCTCCCACTTCCCTCGTTCTCACTTGCCATCTCTTCAGTTTCATTGCTGGTTGAGCTTGCTGTTCTAAGTCTCTTTACTTTACCTTCTTTCCTTCCCTGCCACTCTTTCTCCCTCCCTTCCTCTTCATCACTCCCTCTCCTCCTCTCCTTACTCTGTCCCCTTTCTCCTGCCACCCTTCCCCTCCCTTGTCTACCTCCATCTGATCTATGGTTTCCTTTTGCCATCCCTAACCACTAGATAGAAAATAAAATAAAATAAATAAATCAATGAAAGAAAAGAAAATAATAGAACCGGGCACCGTTCCAGACCTATATAGGTCGTTGGTCGGTACCCTTTCACCACTTAAATCTCCCTTATCTCACTATATGATTCCCTTTCTAATAACTAATCTACCACAATCACACCATTCAGGATCCCAATACTAAAAAAAAAGTTTTCCGCTACAAACAATTCTATTCCACCGCACCGCCCTCACGCACCGTGCTAACGGTGCCGAAAGTAAACAACAACGGCAACCGGAAGTCTCGCCCCAAAGCACGCTCGCCCCCATTTCTCCCCCGTACCATAGCAGGGGAATAACGGCGGATTTGCCCCGGGGCGACTGTGTTTTGGGGCGAACTCAGTCAGAGTACCCACGGTCGCGCAAACTGCAGTGAAACTGGTGGGGAAATTAATACAATTAATTTCAATCCAAAAGGCTTATTAAAACGAAAACGAAGGGCATTTTGACTATAATTTCAGTTAGTTTTAGTTAGTTTTGTAAACACACAATACAGTTTCAGTTAGTTATCGTTTTTCTTTTTTCTTTTAGTTTTTATTTAGTTTAGTTAACTGAAATGTTTTTTCACCTTTAGTTTTCGTTATTTCGTTAGTTTTCGTTAACTATAATAACCTTGTTCTGGACTGTCTGTTCTGTTGGTGCTGTTCCCTGGTCCTGGTCCTGAAGGCTGTGGAACACCTGCAAACACACTCACCCACACAACCACAACCACTACCGCAACCACAACCACAGCCACATATGCATAGCCTAAATACACACACACACACACACACACACACACACACACACACACACACACACACACACACACACACACACACACACACACAAACATTTATTAGACAGTAATCAAGCACAGCTATATCCTAACTAGTTACTTTTGTAACTCATTACCCCCAACAGGTGATCATTTGGTACAATAGTGTCTAAGTATCATGTTTTCAATGAGTCTAAGTAGGGTTGTAGTTGAGTCCATGCAGAGTGAGTCCAAGTCAAGACCAAGTGTGTGAGGGGACGAGACCGTATGTTTACTGTGGAGACAGACAGGAAACATGGAGAGAGCATAGGGAAGTGACCATAGACATAATATGTCTATGGTCACTTCCCTATGCTCTCTCCATGTTTCCTGAAGGTATAAAGTAGGTATAAAGGTAGACGCCTCCTTCGGCTCTGAGGCATTGGTATCTCGGGCGCCATTTTATCGTAGGAAAGCTGTAGGCAAGCTTCCGCGTGTGTCGCAGAAGGGGGTGTTCGGTAGGCCAATCAGAGCCAGGTGGGGGCGGGTCTTTTTGTAACCCAGCTCTTAACCGTTTAAAAGGCAGCAGCTGCACAGCATCCAGTTAGTTGGAACTTGGCAAACTCCACACTCTGGATTTGTGCAATAATAAATCGTCTTTTACTGTTTTACAGTTTAAACAGGTTCCTAGAGACATGGTCAGTTCGTGTTCAGCTAGTAGTATAGTATTATTTTATCATTATTACCATTATGATATACTGCTCTGTGACTTTGGAATGATATGCTTTTGGCTGTCTTGGAGTATTTGTGTTATATGTTATGCTTTCAGTGCCATTAAAATATGGAACACAGACATTTAATTTGTAGTTGATGTTTTTGTCAGAGAAAATTCTCAAATGAACAATTATTTCAGTCTTTCAAAGTTGATAGCTCTGTTCTAACCTGAATAGCTAACATTAAGGATGTTGGATAAAGGCAATTCTGCAATGTGGCCACCATATTTCATGTAGTCTGTCAGTGAATGGAGACACAAATATTGTGTGACTATTACTGTTACTTGAAAGTATTTTGGTATGAAAATATGCAATTTAGATGTAACCAAATATGGGCCTACGCCTACTGGATCCATAACTCCATGTCTCGCATTTGTGACAAACTTAACCACTTGAAAATAGGTTGAAAATTCAGGGAGTTGTGATGATTTTAATTGTGGAGAGACCGTCTGCTTCAATGGACATAAATGCATTAGAACAGTGGTTTTCAACCTTTTTCATATCAAGGACCATTATTTATTCGCCATTTGAGCCACGGAACACCGTTTGATGAGATGTTTAACAATTTGATTGATTGATCGATTGATTGATTGAGAGTGTGAAATGTTATACTCAAGATAAAGATCTATAAGGGTCCATTTGGTCAACTCTCCATCATTTAGCTGGGGACCACCTGGAACCCCTTCAAGAACCACTGGTGGTCCCCGGACCACTGGTTGAGAACCATTGCACTGACAAGTCCCAGAAAAGACGCACTGTGATTGGCCAGTAGTCAACGCGCTGTGAGTGCTGTGATTGGCCAGTAGTCACTTTGAGTCTCAGTTTGCCTATGCTAAAATAACGGCCGCGATACCATTTGCTCCAATGAACTGCAGAGGCCAATGAGGATCTAGGTTTCTATATCTATGGAACTGCAGAGGCCAATGAGGATCTAGGTTTCTATATCTATGGAAGTGACACCCAAATGGTCTGTCTGGCCAAGAATCTACTCTAAGCTGGCCTTGTGGTGGTGGGGGGTCAGACCTTGTGTTGAGGTGGTGGGGGCGGGTGGCATGTGCCTAACCGGATAACATTATTAGTCCGGTGGATTAGTACAGAATTTTAGGTGAATCGTTCACTTTTTCATAAAAGCATGAAACTTTCCGCCATTACCAAATAATGTATTTTGCATCATATCTCTTAAACCAAACATGATAATACAGAATAGGTGATGTCTACACCCATGGTTTGATGGTTAAGGATTACAGTGATACCATATGAAACAGAGGTTCTCAAACTGTGGGTTAGGACGCCAAATGGAGTCACGGGAAGGTGGCAGTGGCTACATTAACAAACAAAAAAAAAGTGAATCCTTCCAATTAAGTCTGTTTTTGTTTTGTTTTTGAAAAGCATTACATTATTATAATGTTTCTGGCAACAGATATAGGCTATATACTATACTGTATGCTTATTTATTTGTATCATTAAATCACCGCAATGCTGTTAATGTAATGATAATGAATTTATTTGTATCGTGCTTTTCCAAATCAGGTTACAAAGTGCTTTTAAGAGTAAGATAAAAAAACTAATCTGCATGATAAGCATATGAGATAAAACAATATAAAATCAGTATATAAAATAATGTATCAATGCTACAATTACAATGGAATAACACATACATTAATAAATTGGGATCTATAAGTTCACAATGCACCTTGATGTGACCCGTGAGCTTGCAGATCAGCTGTTTTCACTACAATGACAATTTATTCAACTTTTTTTATACCTGGTGTTTCATCAGGATGGGGGCAATTATTTTAGCACTTAGTGACTGCACCTTTCAACAGAATACATTAGAACACGATAAACATCTATGTAAGCACACAAAACAAGTATTATTTGTTTTATATATTTTTTGTATTCTGTAATGGACTTGGGACACAAAGCTTAAACCTGGGGCCAGTAAGCAAATTGGTGATGCCAGCGATGGCTGCCTTGAAACATAAGGGACCAGTAACTGGTCCCTTATGTTTAGGGTTAGGGTTAGTGTCACGCATGCATCTTGCCTTACCCCTTATGCCTAAACGTATTAGGCATGTTTTACTATTTAAAAAAACATTTTATAATACTTCAACTAGCCGATCTACACCGACACGTTGTGAGCTTGTAGATCGGCTATTTGAACTACCGGTATTTTAAAACGTTTTTTAAAATACATATATACAGTAGCACACAAGGAATATGTTACAGAGCTCTCATGTGACATGGATTATTGTGGTAACTTGTTAAAGGTTTTTTCTCAATGTCTCCACATTCCACATCAATGGAGAGAAAGATTCTCAGAAATGACGCTCCATTCATTCCAAACGGGGAACCTCTAGACTTATCTACTGTACCTTACTAACCTCCATAAAAGTACCTCCACATCCCTGCTCCTCCTCTATCACACCCCTATACAACCACATCTCACTCACCTATCCGGGATTGGTGTACATGTAATTTGAACCAAGTTCTGTCCAAACATAATTGTACATAATATTCCAGGAACATAGCAGGCAGTTGAACACCTTAGAGAAAGTAGAGTAAGACTCTGGGAACATAGGAATGACCCTTCTCTGATATTGTGATTTCACTGACTAAGTAAGAGTGGCTTATCATCGGTATTGTTGTGGTGTGGTGTGCACTCACGTGCACGTTTTGAACAGGTCCTGGACGGAGGCTTTGCTGGAGGTGAATGAAATTGAAGCATGACTTCATCAGAAGGACTTCTAGCTAGCTCCTCATCCTCCCCTCCTCCTCCAGATGATTCACACACTGCAGACAAAACACACAATGACAAGATACTTAAAAGCTTCATAGTGTTTTATCCTTTTGATAATGATAGGCCTATATATATGTTTTCATGTCAATAAAGAATGACCTAAATTGAGGTTACATTGTAATCTAGAAAAAATGGAGTGAAGCTGTCTAAATTCTACCATCACAACCATCAATACTTATTAGTTTTGTTTTTCATCTTTGTAAATCTTTTGACACATAATGTTAGCTGACCACACATAATGATAGGCGAACACTTTTAAACATCCGATCGGTCATTGAGGTGTGTTCTATATGACTCTGCCTGATGGGGTGGTATTGACGTCACAGGTTCACAACACAGCATCCATCTCCGAACCGCAGCGTGTGTGAACCAATCAGCGGCTGCTAGGGGCGGGATCTTTGTGAGACCGGATGTGACGCCATGGAGAAGCGCTTTATTGCGTTGTAGTTCTTTCACCATTCATCATGGTTGAATAGGATACAAAAGAACTACTGCTGGCACAGCTACTATACATCATGTAGACACGTCAATATGATTGGTTGATAGACGGTGATAGACAGACGGTCCCATCCAATCACCTGCCAAGTAGCTTGAAAAAAAAGGCACCGCCCCTTCATGGATTGTGCTACCGAGGTCCCAGATGGAAGTAGGCTGTGAAACAAATGTGACGCAAGCTTCTTCCATCTGACAGTCAGGTTGTGTTCTATAGCAGGGGTTTTCAACCGGTGGTCCGCGGACCACGGAGGTATTGCAGGTGGTCCCTGGCCATGCATAAGAAAAAAATTAATAAAAAAATCAATTTTATTTGTATTTTTATTTTTTACTTTTAATAACTTACAGGAGTTGTATGGTGTGTGTGTGTGTGTGTGTGTGTGATATGAAATGTGAGCTTACCATAATCACAGTAATCCTTAATCATATTCCATCATATTCAAACAAAATCACTGTATTTTATTAGATGTTATATTGATATTATAGCTATTTTCTCCAGCTCCCTGTGGTGCATGAACCCCCCACCACTATTGTGTGGGGTGGGTCTATGATGGACCCACCACGCACAATAGTGGTGGTCCCCAGGTTGCTCTTAGTCAGGATGGTGGTCCCTGGGTCAAAATCAGTTGAAAACCCCTGTTCTATAGTGCTCCATGTATGCACATCTATGGCAGTACAGAAAACCGTACAGATGGTGTTCACATGTCCTTGAGCAAGACACTGAACCCCTAATTGCTCCCGATGAGCAGGTTGGTGCCTTGCATCATAGGCGCCGATTTATGGTGGCTCAACTCGACCCCCACTAGCAGCACTACAGCACTACTGATCAGCATGGACTCACCTTTTGAACAGATCTTTCTGGACAGAGTCTCTGCTGGACCTGAAACAACCAGTGGAATCATGTTTTCTTCAGGAGAGCTTCCAGCTTGCTCCCCTTCCTCCCCTCCTCCTCCTCCTCCTCCTCCTCCTCCTCCTCCTCTTCCTCTTCCTCCTCCTCCTCCACCTCCAGATGATTCACACACTGCAGACAAAACAAACAATGAAAAGATACTGAACAGCAGGCAGCTTCATAAAGTTTTACCCTTTTGATAATGATAGGCCTATGTCATATATGTTGTCATTGTCAATAAAGAATGACCTAAACTGAGGTTACATTACCTAAACTGAGGTTACATACATTGTATGTAATTTAGTGAAACTGTCTAAATTCTACCATCACAACCATTGTTGAGGAGACAGGGTATTCTTGGGTGTGGATCTGACCCACATCCTGTTCCTCCATGATGAAGATGAGTGAGACAGACATGATTGCATCAGAACGGCCTACACCATAACTTCCTCTTATCAATGACTTGCTGTTTCTGACAACGTACTGTATGCTATGACCCGTTGCTATGGTGTTAGCTGCAATGGGGGACTTTTGGGGAAGCAAGGCCATATTAGGATTGTCGGATGTAATCAAATTGTATAAATACTGCTGTATAATTCTGTTGGGGGGGGGGGTTGGTTGGTAGAAGAGCCTGGTGTATGAGGCGTATGAGGTGTTACATTGTTCCCCGACTTACGATCGGGCGAGGGACATAGCCTTGTACAGAGTTACTTTACTCCACTGCTGTTTTTATTCACGTTACTTTTTATTTTTGGTTGAATTAAGTGTTGCAAATCAGCTGGCCAAACTATGTTAACGCTCACAACTTGTAAATTTATTGGGATATGCAAAGTGCGTAGCTGGTTAGCTGGTTAGCTGGTTAGCTGGTTAGCTGGTTATCTCCCGGCCTGTTTGCGCCTTACGCCGTCTGTCTGTCTATCTGTTTGTCCGTGTATCAGTCCGTCCGTCGGTGCGCACACCTGATCTTGGATTAAATATGGAAACTGGATCAATGTTGTTGAGATTATTTAACTTGTTTTCTTAATCATCTGCATGAGACAAGATTCATTTCCTAAAGAAACGATACTCAATCAAAAACGATCCTTTTTTTCCTCATAAAACCTGTTGAAAGTAACAAAGCTGTTATTACTGTCCACTCTGTCACACAGTCATCCTGTGTACCATCTATTCTATATCATAATATCCTGAGGTATATTTTCAGACCATATCTCCACAAAAGTACGATATTGTAAGCCACCAGAAACAACTTATTTCATTGGTATCAATAAATAGCGATATAGTGAGAAACCCCCTAAATGGACTTTGGAGACCTCAAGGAGTGTCACTGTATTAGTTTAACAAAAGAGAAAGAGAGCACTGTCCTTTGATCTGATTATTACATGGGCCTTGGGGGAAGAAGATGTAAATGAAGTTCCTCCCAGGATTTCAGGGTACCAGTGAAATACAAAGTTATATTCCCTACTTGTTTAATACTGTGTTGGTTCAGATATAATGTTACTATTTCCTATGTAGATCCTGGCTTCCACTTAAAGTAACAGAATAAGCTCCAGACCTAGGTATTTGGAGAAGGTGATTGTGAAGTAGGCTATGTCTGTCAGAGGCTGCATGGGAAAGTGTCACAGCTCCCAGGCTCAAATCAACAAAAATCTGGCTGGACCCCCCGGGTCTCAGCCTGTTGTTCAGGGACTGTGGATAGTCACAGCTAAAGGTGGGCTTTTGGCTCAAGGCTTCCTGTGTGAAGTATGGATCAGGTTGCATACCAGCCCTCTGAACTGGCTTATTTAAGTCTTTAAGTTAAAACCACTAGTATAATTAGGTACTTCTATTAAGTTGTAACACAAGCAAAGGTGAAATATATGTAAACTTAATGTATACACAGCCAATTCTAATCTTTGAAACAGGGAGATTTAAATGTGGAAAACCTTATTATCCAAATGACTAGGTAAGACCATTTAAACGTGAACATACGATTAGCCTCTTTTAAATCTGTAGGTCATGAACAAACCCTATAGTAAGAACAGTTTGGGTTGCTTTAATTTAAAGATAAGGCCTGGGCTTTTTCAGGGGTCTGACAAACAGAGAGTGCCTTATATGGCCATAAAGTCTTGCTTCCTGAAAGTGGCTCATGTGTCTTTGAAATCATATTTAACTTTGGTATACAGGTATACATGTATGTATGTCTTACACTAATAATACTAAAGTTCACTAGTTCAGGATATGCTGAACAAGAATTATCAAAGGATATTTCATCTTAGAGTATAGTTTATGACTATCAGAGTTGTCTTGTATAAATGTAATTTACTGAGGGCTGTCCCAAATCCCAGTGGTGGAAAAAGTACTTAAATGTTTTAATTAAGTAAAAGTATCAACACTGCAATGTAGAAGTTGTACTTAAAGTACCAAAAGTAGAAGTACTAAAATGTTTGAAAATAGCAGATCTACAAGCTCACAACGCGTCACGATGCGACGCGTTGTGAGCTTGTAGATCGGCCACGGTGGAACGTCGGCTTCACTGCTTTGAGCACTACACTCTACTGTACAAGCCACGCCAGTGTCAGACATTATTCAGTGTATGTATCTTTCATACAATTTAAAAAATAATAATAGGGGGGCGGTTGTTATTTTCCCAGGAAAGTGAGAGATTTCTTTTTCGGAATACACACAGCGTTGCACACTAAAATCCGATGCGTTTAAATTATGCGGCAAACGAAAAAAACGCAACGATAAAAATCGGACCCTGTCTGCAAAGGCCTTAAGTAGTGACTAAAAGCCTCTGAGATGTAGTGGAGTAGAAATAAAAGTATTGGAGACAATTGGAAATACTCCAGTAAAGTATAAGTACCTCAAAATTGTACTTAAGTACAGTACTTGAGTAAATGTACTTAGTTACTTTACACCACTGCCAAATCCTCACAGCATTTGGGGGCCTGCTTGTAACCGATGGTGAAAAGAGGAGGGATTTGACCTCGGCCAGAATGATGCCTTGTTTGTGTATAAAAGGTTACGCTTCACAATTGTGGAGCGCGCTGTAGTTTTTTCGATCCCTGCAGTGGCCGTGTTTGACGCTCCTGAAAGTTGGCAAATAAAAACTTGGAGAATTATCACCAGCGCTTTAGTTTCCCCACGGCGCCTCCATTCAGAAAGATACTTCAATCCCTTTGGCAGCAAAACAAGTGTTCTTTTTGGCTTTCCAAACCCACTGTTTACTACCATGACCGACTGAACAATAAATAATAATAATAAATAAATAATAATATTAAATAATAAATATTCATCTTACCTGCAGATCCAGGGCAAATGGAGGGAGACTGGAAGCTCTGGAGAGAGAGAAGCAGAGAGACACATATAGACATACAGATCAATACATTAATACATCATGTATTCATTCAGAATGAACTCATTCCGAATAGAGGAATCTGTTCCACTCACCTGTTTACACGGGACCTGAATAAAAGTATTCCTCGTTTACATGACCAAAGCATTCATTCGGAATATAACTTTTGACATGCGCAAAGTGGTTCCCGCCTACGCCCGGGCATGGACCAGGGGCCACTGCCCGGAGCAGAGCTTCCCCTGGTGGGCATGGGAGGAGGCAATAGCCCCCTTGTGCCTCCGCGGCGGAGGTCTATCGGTCGTAGGCAGGCCGGTAAGCAACGCACCGACTCCTGGCCAGGCAGCGTTGTATGCGGTGCAAGCCTGTGTTCCTTTGTTATCGCCGTTTTAATGCAAAAGTAGCAGATCTACAAGTTCAGACCAGTATCTTTTTTTGTATTGGTACCAGACACGGTAAAACATTACATGGTAATGACCCGAATGCGCTCGCTCCTGCGGGATAAAATGAATGATTCTATTCTATAGAGTCATTTAATAAGCCTGTAATGGTTAAGCCCAGACTTGTCCAGGAGAACGGACGCTCCGAGGATTGCTGGCCTAGGCTACACTTATATGGATCTTTTTAAAAAGAATCCCTGGCCACATGACAAAGTTTTTTTTTTTAAATCCCTGTCCACACGTAAACGCAGAAACGCATTGATCAGCTGCAAGTTTCAATTTTAAATCAGATTTTACATTTATTTTATATATGAGGGGCCAAATACGTATACATTTTTAATCACATGTTAAGGCCCAATACTGCAATAGCTGCATTATTTTAATAGCATACGTGAACAAAAATAAATGAAAACAACATTATTAGGGCGCAGCTGCAGCGAAAACAGATGAGTTTTACTTAATCAATTCATTACATGGGCAGCCGGAACTGTCGTCCCAAAACACCACGCCCCACGCACCTTTTGAGCGGGCCATCCACGGCCGCTCCATGGTCGCTGGAGTTTGACCCGGGGCGATTGTGTTTTAGGGCGACAGACCCCGCATTCACCCGTATGCGCACCGTGCGCTACTCGGCGCAGTAAGAGGGTTTTCAAAGCTTTTACATAATAATACAAGAAAAAACGTGACACTCGGTATAATGAGTAGCTTATACTTTCTACTTAAGTATATTTTGATGCCAATACTTTTGTACTTTTGCCATAAATGAGCGTGCCTTGTTTCATAGACTCTCTCTCTCCATTTATTATTATAATGACCATGATCGGTCCGGTGTTTATGTATTATTATTTATTATTATAATGACCATGTGCGAATGCGCGATGACGTCATCGTACCTACATGAGAAATGTGACAAATAGTATAGGCTAGCCTACGTGTCTGGTACCAATACAAAAAAATAAACTGGTCTGAACTTGTAGATCTGCTACTTTTGCATTAAAACGGCGATAACAAAGGAACACAGGCTTGTACCACATACAACGCTGCCTGGCTAGGAGTCGGTGCGTTGCTTACCGGCCTGTCTACGACCGACAGACCTCCGCCGCGGAGGCACAAGGGGGCTATTGCCTCCTCCCATGCCCACCAGGGGAAGCTCTGCTCCGGGCAGTGGCCCCTGGTCCATGCCCGGGCGTAGGCGGGAAACACTTTGCGCATGTCAAAAGTTATATTCCGAATGAATGCTTTGGTCATGTAAACGAGGAATACTTTTATTCAGGTCCCATGTAAACAGGTGAGTGGATCAGATTCCTCTATTCGGAATGAGTTCATTCGGAATGAATTCATTCTGAATGAATACATGATGGTCCATGTACCCGCAGAAGTGTATTCATTCCGAATGAAACTGCCATGTAACAGCAGCCAATGTGTCTTGTCACCTGTGTTTCATGTCACCTGTTCAGTTGCGTTGTCAAATGAAATCAAATCAAAGTTTATTTATATTTAAAATAAATGCCTTCATCAGCGGGGTGAGGGGTGCTGTGACATATTTCACCAGTCCTCCCCAGACACTTTTGGCACCATTACTTGCAATAGTCATTATTTGTTTCATTATTATTATCATGCTGTGCATAGAGCCTATTAAACATAATATGAGATTATTGTTTTTGGATGACCCAACAAAGTGACTCAGTGGAATGCAACATGAAACAGCTTGGCTGCTGAGCCATTGTAAAGTGAAAAAAAGAAAAGGTTTTACCTGCACTGAGGAACCTTTTGTTTTCCCAATATCACCACTTCCCACGACATCTCTGGACACTGCTGTTGAAATAGGGACAGTACATAACACTTGTATACTGTCACTCTGGATATATATTATCATATACATATATGTTATTTATTTTATGCATAATGTACAGCTGACAGAGCTTTTTGGTGTGTAAAGCATCACATATTCTATGTATTTATCATACTCTGAGGTGGTCATGCAGAATAGGCATTAATAATAACCAATGAGCCAATATTCTGCTCCATCTGCCGGAGATAACCACACCTACCTTCTGCAAAGCTCTGCACCAGATCGTTCTTGTTGATCTGTTTCAGAATGTTCTCCACGATCTGAGCGGCAACTTCAGCGTAGAACTCCACCATCAGGCTGGCCATGACCCTCCTGTCGGCCGTCTCCAGTTTGGATTTTGGGATTGGCTTGCGACCTAAGTGTTCGTCTTCCAGATACCACTTGAAAGACTTGAAGTCATCTTCTTTCAGCTCTTCCAGAGTGTTGAAGATATGCACCCTAAGCACCAGATTCCTGGTACAAACAGAGGATGTTAAACCATTAACTCATTCACTGACAGATTTATTTCTGGCTGTGTTTGCTCACTGCCAGCATTTTTTTATTTTTTTTATTTACCTTTCAACAGGTCACAGAAAATGTATATTCATGTGATGTGAGGGCACGAAGCGGCCCAAACCTCTAATCTATACAATATGTAGTGGGGGTCCCTGCTTCATCTCTCTCTCATCTATACAATATGTAGTGGGGGTCCCTGCTTCACCTCTCTCTCATCTATACAATATGTAGTGGGGGTCCCTGCTTCACCTCTCTCTCATCTATACAATATGTAGTGGGGGTCCCTGCTTCACCTCTCTCTCATCTATACATAGTGGGGGTCCCTGCTTCATCTCTCATCTATACAATATGTAGTGGGGGTCCCTGCTTCATCTCTCATCTATACAATATGTAGTGGGGGTCCCTGCTTCACCTCTCTCTCATCTATACAATATGTAGTGGGGGTCCCTGCTTCACCTCTCTCTCATCTATACAATATGTAGTGGGGGTCCCTGCTTCACCTCTCTCTCATCTATACATAGTGGGGGTCCCTGCTTCATCTCTCATCTATACAATATGTAGTGGGGGTCCCTGCTTCATCTCTCATCTATACAATATGTAGTGGGGGTCCCTGTTTCATCTCTCATCTATACAATATGTAGTGGGGGTCCCTGCTTCATCTCTCATCTATACAATATGTAGTGGGGGTCCCTGCTTCATCTCTCATCTATACAATATGTAGTGGGGGTCCCTGTTTCATCTCTCATCTATACACTATGTAGTGGGGGTCCCTGCCTCATCTCTCATCTATACACTATGTAGTGGGGGTCCCTGTTTCATCTCTCATCTATACACTATGTAGTGGGGGTCCCTGTTTCATCTCTCATCTATACAATATGTAGTGGGGGTCCCTGCTTCATCTCTCTCTCAGCTATAAAGGGTCCTCTATGTTTTCTTCTTCTTTTGTTGGTATAAAATATAACAATGTATAAATCACCAACACAAAAAGACCTTACAGCCCTAGTGAGCCACGTGTCCTGGAACACTGCCAGCTTTATGTCATATAGATGTATTATACAATGTAACATCATGTGTTTGGTTTCCTGATAATTACATTACATTTCATTATAGTTTTGAATCACAACAAGTTGTTTCAAGACATTTTACATACTGTATAGAGCAGACCCCACCCTGAATAAGCCATGTAGTGAAAAACTCTCCTGTCAGAAATATGAAGCTCACAGACCTTATCTTTAACATGTCCTGATGAATCCACCGTCCTCCACTGTAGAAAAGATCATGTAATTGTAATGAATGAATTACATTATAATGAAATGTAATGGTTGAACGTCCTGTAGTTGAAGAGCATTCAGTCACACAGCGTCTGGATGGATCTGGAACTTTGTTATTTCCTGTTTCCTGGCAGAGACAGAGAGAGAGACAGAGAGAGAGAGAGAGAGAGAGAGAGAGAGAATGAGAGAGAGGGAGGGAGGGAGAGAGAGAGAGAGAGAGAGAGAGAGAGAGAGAGAGAGAGAGAGAGAGAGAGAGAGAGAGAGAGAGAGAGAGAGAGAGAGAGAGAGAGAGATGAGGCGTGTCTGTACCTCACCTGAACCTGGAGAGAGAGAGAGGGGGAGAGGGAGAGGGAGAGGCACACACACACACACACACACACACACACACGCACGCACGCACGCACGCACGCACGCACGCACGCACGCACGCACGCACGCACGCACGCACGCACGCACGCACGCACGCACACACACACACACACACACACACACACACACACACACACACACTGAACATGTCTACACACGCTAATGTGTCAGTAGAAAAGAATGTACATGAAAACAAAGTCGGGACTGTGATGAGATACATCACATTATTATTAGCCTGAGGCTACGAGCTCAATCCATGGTCTTGAAGGGCGGACCCAAACACAGCCGCCCGGATTTGTGCGTGGCTTCCTATTGCTTCACCAATCTATGTCCCCGCCTCCCCTCCCCCCCTCGGCCTGTGCACGGAGCACGCTGACGTCACCAAATTTAGAGCGACGCCCCTCTGCACTCTGATTGGTTAGGAGATAACAAGGTCCAAGACCATCGTTCCTGCATGGCTCCCCCAGGCTTTTTTTCTTTTGTAACAAAAAAAAAAGCCTGGGTTTCCGAGGCTACATTATTATTGATTCAATGAAAACAGAAGCTGCAGTCTTGTTGTCAATAGACTGTCCCCAAATAAAGAGAATTAACTAACTATCATATTTTATTAATATCACCACCTCGTTGTGGAAGCTGAACATGATTCTGATTGTCCACCTGACCCTCCACCCACCTCCCAATATGGTGTTATTGTGTTGGCCTGTGTTCATACATACAATGTTACTGTATTATTAATCGAATAATCGAGAAGCACATTTTTGGGGGGATAATAAAAAAGAAGGTAGCCTATAGTCAACGAATTAACACGAAAATGTTAATAGATTTTTATGATTGACTTCATCAATTAGTCTGAATAACCACTTAAGCCCTGTTTTATAATTTGCCATACAACGGTGTTGGGCGAAAATACTGAAAATAGCTCATCTACAAGCTCATAACGCGTCAAATTGTGATACATACTGTAGTGAGATCGCAGATCTGCTGTTTTCGGTATTTTGATCATCGATTCTTTAAAAAAATGTTTTGATAAATTAGTTCCATTAACTGTTGCACCCGTATTAACGATCACAGCAATGGGGGTGTGGATTGCATCATTTGTCAGAGCCTCAGAGGGGATAATAGCATTCATAATGCACACACACACACACACACACACACACACACACACACACACACACACACACACACACACACACACACACACACACACACACACACACACACACACACACACACACACACACACACACACACACACACACACACAGTTCAATTACTATGTGGCAGACCTCCTCCCCGCAGATCCATGCAAAGTTGTTTGGCTTCGTCTCTGTGATGGGATTCACAATTGTTCTGTCACTTCCAATTTGCTTCCTGGATTAGTGAAGAGCAGATCAGTGAGAGAGGACAGAAAAAGTAAAATCATTAAGATTTGAGGAGAGAAAAGACGAGACAAAAGTGAGAAGCTGTAATTTGTGGGGTTAGTGTGTCACTTTAGACTGCATGTCAGAACATGTTTTTATTGCTTTTCCACACAGAGTCAGGCTATTACTGAATCAACTGAGCTTGATGAGGGCAGCCTCTAACCACTTTCAACATGACATCCCGATTTGCCATTATAGGCATAAATTGACCAAAACGTTTGTGCTTTTCTTTTAATACTGTAGCTGTACTGTAACTGCTGTGCTGCCTCTGGTAACTGATTTTCTCCAGTGGGAGCTATATAGAGGTCTATCTATCTGTCAGTCTCTTATCTAATATGGATGTACACTTTGTAAGTTTGTCCACTGAGCTGGACAAACTTACAGACTTTAGTGTTGGCTTGACTTGTGTGGAGTAAGAAGATATAGAAGGTTCTTACGTGTAGAGCACCCAAGTCTGACATCACTGCCACTAGAGGGCGCTATCCTCCTGGGTCACAGTGTTACTTTTTGTATTGGATTTCCCATAGGGGAATCTTAGATCGCGTCACATAAGAACTGTGTTCCAGAAATAAACAAATCAGCCGGGTGATTTTACTCTCCAAACACAGACGTTATCAAATGTAACTCAATATCATAAACGACACAGAGTCACATACAGTACTTGACAAAATTGCCGGGGTGGTTTGTCTATTTTTGGAACACAGTTCTTATATTACGCAATCTAAGATTCCCCGATGGGAAATCCAAGACAAAACATAACGCTGTGACCCAGGGGTAGTGGGAGTGATGTCAGGACTACTCTATTTATGGAGAATGGTAGAGACTAAAAGATGGGTGTGCGGGTAGTGTTGCCAGGTCTGCATATTATAAGCCACGTTGGGCTTGTTTTTATGTAAAGTTGTTTGTAAACAGTGGTAGTTGCGGGTTGCGGTTGAGAGCTTGTAGATCGGCTATTTTCAAATAGCCGACGCATATAGGTTTGAAGTGAAGTTTGAATGTGGCCTAACAATCTTTTGGGCTTGTTTTCATAGAACTGGTTGCTTATTCCTCTCGCAAAATCTGGCAACACTGTGTGCCGGCACAGATTGTGGCATGAAGAAAAAGTGCACCATTAATGAGTCTCTCCACAGGTGAGGAATCATGTGTGGCTCTGTTTGAAGTCCTCTGCCAGAGGCATGGTGGTGATTTTGTGAGGATACAACTCTTCGTGCCAGGCTTTGAAAGCTATGAAAGAGGGATTTGTTACTGAAACCTTTCAGTTTTGATCACCCAAATCACGTTGATGTCTTCTCTTGGTTCTAATTCCAGTCAAACAGACAACGATGAATCATTCTTTGCTCCATCACACGGCGTCTTCAAATGATGCAGAAAGAGTTGTTGGAAACGGTTGGCAGAGAACTCCCCATTAAATCTGTCGCTGTAATGTTCATAGATCCGTCATCGTTATCTTTTTAAAGGTCATAATTGACAAATTTCAATCCACACGCCAGATCTTTATTTTATACATTTGTGTGAAAGATGTGCCATATCTTCTTACACAGGATATTGACCCGCAGGTTATTTTAGGTAGGCCTATACTTTGATGAAAAACAATACATTTCCCAAGAACAATTAACTATATAGATCAGTTTATTCTTCGGTTGTCTGGTAAAGCGGTCGATATTCAGTGTTGACCTATTGAAGGAGTGACCGTAGCCAGCGGTAGACAATTAAGTACTCGACCTTGAGTCAAAGATATTCCTGGTCAAATATTACTCGACTACAAGTGAAAGTTGCTCTGTCAAATTTGTACTTGAGTTAAAGTACTGGAGTACTTGCTTTAAAAAAATGCTTAAGCGTTCAAAAGCACACGCTTTTAAAAATACTGAAGTATTAAAAAGTTAAAACCGCAAATTACATTTTATTTTTAATATCAATGCATTGCATACTTTTGAATGGACAATACAATTGCCAGTGTTAATTAAACACATTAAACCTTAAAACACTCAGGATTTTACTATGTAGACTGGAGCTTGTTGCTCTTTGCATTCTAGTGACTGTTGGCCGGGGTGACCAATGAGACTGCTGGCACAGCTCAAATGGACAAGATGCACAGATGGCATGCATTTTGTCACCACAGCTTGTTAGGAATACATATCCCATTCGCACGCACGCATGCACACACACACTGACACACACACACTGACACACTGCTTGACCCTTAGTGCAGGAGCGTCCAAACTGACGGTGTCATCATCGCCACATGTGACCATTCAGTGTGAAAGTATGTGTAGCCTACTGTATGCTTGATGAAGCACAGTCATTCACAGCAGCAGATACTCATGGGAGCAGCAAGCATAATACACTCACGCTCGCATAGCCTATGCCAGTTTTTTCCCCCCAAACATATGGTTGTGGATCCATTCTTTACGTCATGGACTCCATTTTTGGGGTGTCGAAAATAAATCAAAATTAGTTCGGCACTCGGGTGGCGCAGTGGTAAAGTCCCACCACGGAGGTTGTGGGTTCAAAGCCACCGTGGTGCATTGGCTTTGTCGGGCGTCTATGCGAACACAATGTTTCGGGGGAGCTAAGGCCGGGGGGCGGGGCGGGTGATATTGGTCATTGCACATATTCCTGTCAGCAGGGCGTGTTGGGCGGGAGGAGTGGGACGAAATGTCCTCCTGATGGGGGCTCCTCACTGAGTCACAGTGGGATATAACAGCAGTGACAACGCAGAAATGTGTGTGGGTAGGAATTAATTGCCATAATGACAATAAAAAAATAATTGGCTACTCATTTTTACGGGGCCAGAGCTCAGCTCTGGACCTGTCTTATTATTGTACGTATTCTTCTGTTTCCGCCACTTTTCGCAGTTCTGGCTGAACCGTGCTGTCGCTTTTTACGAAACTCGGCCATATGGTAGATGGTCATGAAAAACTATCAAGAAATAAATCTCACAATCTTTCGTCAAAAGGTGGCGCTATAGCACTCAATTGAAAATGCCAACTTTGAACAGGTACAACTCATGCCCTGTTTGACCTACAGCCATAAAACTTCAATACACACATGCGTCTACTCATGATGAACAACTTTTGACCTCTGACCTTTAGATCTCCCACCATTTTGAATTATATGAATATATATATATATATATATATCCTCCTGGGATTTTTGAGTAATCTGCACGAAACGTTTTACACATGAACTTTGGACCTATGCCGACAAACTGATGCAAAAGATTTTCCATAAGTGAAAAAATGAAGCTTTAATGAGCCAATGAATATTGCAGTTTTATGACAATTATTCATCTGCCCCTAACAAATACATGCAGACTCACATTTCTTTGAAACTTTGCGTTAATGTTGAGGGTCATTCCAAATATTACTGAAACCAATCTTACTCCAATTGGTCAAAGGGGGGCGCTATAGCGATTTTTTGAAAGTGCAAACTTTAAACAGGCAAAAGTCATGCCTCGTTTGGCCGACAGCCATTAAACCTGCTTACACATGTGCCTTGACTCATGAGGAACACATGTATCACGTTGACCAGTAAGCTCCCCCCTTAGATTGTCCGCAATTTTGAGCAGTTTGAAAAACACTTAAACCCAGGATTTTTCAGCTATTTGCGTGAAACTGTATCATCTGTGTGATCTCCTTTTTCACAGGTTCTTGTCTGTTGGTCCAATGGCTTCTCCCTTAAACGTGTGCCTCACAACCTAAAGGTTGCCAGTTCAAACCTCACTTGATGCGGACTTCATTAAAGTTGCATTGCACACAACATGATTGTGTCAATTAATACATGTGCAATTGTTAAACATAACCTGAAATACTTATTTGAGAGGGTATGTTTTTGCAATGTATGACATACTTCATTCTGAAAATAGCCGATCTACAATCTCAAAACTTTTCAGATAGCAACGTGTTTCTGAGTTTGTAGATCGGCTGCTTTCACTGGTTCACTTTTATCTTCAACAGACAACCTCAGCCTGGTCAAAGCTATAGCACTATAGGTAATGTTGCAGCCCGTCAATCCGAAGGTTGAGGGTTCGATTCCTGTTAATGGCAATAGGTTGACACGTCCAATCAATCCATTCTGCTTCCATCCTTCTCTCTCTTCAATCTATTGTTTCCATGTCTCTCTCTCTTCAATCTATTCCGTTTCCATGTCTCTCTCTCCGCCCTTAGATTGTTCGCAATTTTGAGCAGTTTGAAAAACACTTAAACCCAGGATTTTTCAGTTATTTGCGTGAAATGGTATAATCTGTCTGACCTCCGTTTTCACTGTATCAGGTCTGTTGGTCCAATGGCTTCCCGCTTAAGTGAATGTTTCACAACATCAAGGTTGCTGGTTCAAGCCTCACTTGGTGGAGACTTCATTTAAAGTGCATTGCAAACTACAAGACTGTATTAATGAATACATATGCAATTGATAAAGATAACATGAAATGCTTATCTGAGAAGGTCTGTTTTTGCAATGTATGACATACTTCATTCTGAAAATAGCCGATCTACAATCTCAAAACTTTTCAGATAGCACCGTGTTTCTGAGCTTGTAGATCGGCTGCTTTCACTGGTTCAGTTTTATCTTCAACAGACAACCTCAGCCTGGTCAAAGCTATAGCACTATAGGTAGTGTTGCAGCCTGTCAATCCTAAGGTTGAGGGTTCGATTCCTGTTAATGGCAATAGGTTGACACGTCCAATCAATCCATTCTGCTTCCATCTTTCTCTCTCTTCAATCTATTGTTTCCATGTCTCTCTCTCTTCAATCTATTCCGCTTCCATGTCTCTCTCTCCGCCCTTAGATTGTCCGCAATTTTGAGCAGTTTGAAAAACACTTAATCCCAGGATTTTCCAGTTATTTGCGTGAAATGGTATCATCTGTCTGACCTCCGTTTTCACTGGATCAGGTCTGTTGGTCCAATGGCTTCCCGCTTAAGTGAATGTTTCATAACATCAAGGTTGCCGGTTCAAGCCTCACTTGGTGGAGACTTCATTTAAAGTGCATTGCAAACAACAAGACTGTATTAATGAATACATATGCAATTGATAAAGATAACATTAAATGCTTATCTGAGAAGGTATGTTTTTGCAATGTATGACATACTTCATTCTGAAAATAGCCGATCTACAATCTCAAAACTTTTCAGATAGCAACGTGTTTCTGAGCTTGTAGATCGGCTGCTTTCACTGGTTCAGTTTTATCTTCAACAGACAACCTCAGCCTGGTCAAAGCTATAGCACTATAGGTAGTGTTGCAGCCTGTCAATCCGAAGGTTGAGGGTTCGATTCCTGTTAATGGCAATAGGTTGAGATGTCCAATCAATCCATTCTGCTTCCATCTCTCTCTCTCTTCAATCTATTATGTTTCCGTGTCTCTCTCTCTTCAATCTATTCCGTTTCCATGTCTCTCTCTCTCTCTCTCTTCAATCTATTCCGTTTCCATGGCTCTCTCGCTCTCTCTCTCTCTCTCTCTCTTCAATCTATTCCGTTTCTCTCTCTCTCTCTCTCTCTCTCTCTCTCTCTCTCTCTCTCTCTCTCTCTCTCTCTCTCTCTCTCTCTCTCTCTCT
Source organism: Gymnoscopelus braueri (assembly GCF_963280865.1). NCBI lineage: Eukaryota > Metazoa > Chordata > Actinopteri > Myctophiformes > Myctophidae > Gymnoscopelus > Gymnoscopelus braueri. The sequence continues at coordinate 16,448,062 of NC_137607.1, forward strand.
CTCTCTCTCTCTCTCTCTCTCTCTCTCTCTCTCTCTCTCATTCACCAGGTCAAGTCTGTTGTTCCAATGGCTTCTCGCTTAAGTGTGTGCCTTAAAACCTCAAGGTTGCCAGTTCAAGCCTCACTTGATGCAGACTTCATTTAAGTTGCATTGCACACAACATGATTGTTGCGAACGCGGAAGGAGGCCTCCGACCAAGTGGAGCTTACTATATCACCGTGCTTGGGTTGTGTGTGTGTGTGTCTGTCCCTTATTTATGGTCTTTCCGTGTGTGTTCACGCTCTCATTGGCTCGCGCCCCCATGTGACTCGAAACTCCGTGCTGAAATGCCAGCAGCTGCACTGCCTGTATACAGCGTGTGTTCACGCTCTCATTGGCTCGCGCCCCCATGTGACTCGAAACTCCGTGCTGAAATGCCAGCAGCTGCACTGCCTGTATACAGCCGGCAGAGTGCGGCAGAGTGCACTACTACAGTGTGGTTGAAATATAGCAGCCTCAGTCAATCTGCGTTCGCTTCCAGCGTTCGCGCGTCTTACTTGTGTCAATTAATGCAAGTGCAATTGTTAAAGATAACCTGAAATGCTTATTTGAGAGTATGTCTTTTCAATGTATGACATACTTCATTCTGAAAATAGCTGATCTACAATCTCAAAACTTTTCAGATAGCAACGTGTTTCTGAGCTTGTAGATCGGCTGCTTTCACTGGTTCAATTTTATCTTCAACAGACAACCTCAGCCTAGACAAAGCTATAGCACTATAGGTAGTGTTGCAGCCTCTCAATCCGAAGGTTGAGGGATCGATTCCTGTTAATGGCAAAAGGTTGAGACGTCCAATCAATCCATTCTGCTTCCATCTTTCTCTCTCTTCAATCTATTATGTTTCCATGTCTCTCTCTCTTCAATCTATTCCTTTTCCATGTCTCTCTCTCCGCCCTTAGATTGTCCGCAATTTTGAGCAGTTTGAAAAACACTTAAACCCAGGATTTTTCAGTTATTTGCGTGAAATGGTATCATCTGTTTGACCTCCGTTTTCACTGGATCAGGTCTGTTGGTCCAATGGCTTCCCGCTTAAGTGAATGTTTCACAACAGCAAGGTTGCCAGTTCAAGCCTCACTTGGTGGAGACTTCATTTAAAGTGCATTGCAAACAACAAGACTGTATTAATGAATACATACAGATTCCCGGCCCATGCCAAATATCCCATGCCAAATATCATTAACAACCCCCACTCATTTAAATCCAGAAATGGGCTTGGGATTCTTCACTTAAATATCAGAAGCTTACTTTGCCCAGATAGGTTAGACCACCTGAAAATATTAGTTCAGCAGGCTGACCCTGACATTTTAGTGCTAACTGAAACCTGGTTGAAGAAGTCTACCAATGACTCTGAGGTAGCTCTGAGTGGTTTTAACCTATTCAGGAAAGACAGATCTGGAAGGGCAGGTGGAGTCGCCATTTATGTAAAAACCCAATTCCCTGTCATAGTATTGCATACTACTGCTATCCCATCTTGCCTTGAAACCCTTGCTTTAAAAATAAATATAGGATCTAATGACTCAATTACAGTAGTAGGTGTGTACAGACCTCCCTCTGCAGACCCCTCTGCCCTAGATAAATTAGCTCAATTAATGGCTAAATTCTCAAGCACAGAACTCCTAGTTTTAGGTGATCTTAATTGGAACTGGCAAGCTCCAGTATCTGACAAATTAAAAGATATATGCAATAACCTTAACTTAACACAATTAATTAAAGACTGTACAAGACCAAATAAAAAAGATATCACCAGATCAACTTTGATTGATTTGATTCTCTGTAACAGAGAGGATAAAATCACTGCTGCTGGTGTTTTTGAACAGGGCATCAGCGATCACTGCCCAATAGCATGTGTCAGAAGCACTAAACAAAAAAGAACACAGTCACGAATAATCACCAAGAGAAATTTTAAATATTTTAATGAACAAGCATTTTTTAATGATTTATTTTATAGTGATATCCACTACACCTCAGCTATCCCAGACACTGAATTAGCTCTGGAACATTTCCAAAAATCCTTTCTCCCCATTGTCAACAAACATGCACCCTTAAAAAAGGTCAGAATAAAAAATAGGCTAAGCCCTTGGTTCTCCCCAGACCTGTCAGCTCTCTTTAAGGACAGGAATAAAGCCTGGTTATTAGCCAGGCGTACTGGGGACCAGACACATTGGACATCATTTAGATGCATAAGAAATAAATGTACAGCTGCAGTAAGAGCGGCCAAATCTACTTACTACCTGGACTTAGTTACAGACTCCTACTCAGATCCAACCAAATTCTGGAAGGCTGTTGGAAATAAAAAGTCCACCACCCCTCTCCCCCCAAGTGTGAAAATAGATGGTTCTATGGTTTCTGGACCAAATGAAATCTGTACAGCATTCAACCAACATTTTGCTGCTACTGCTCACCTTTTCGAGGACAGACACACAGGAACCGTCCCCACGAACAATGACAGTATACATACAGTTAGCCCTGGGTCACAGTTCTCTATTCAGCCTGTCTCCACTAATGTTGTCCTGGAAGCGCTGCAGGCCATTGACATCAAATCCTCTGTTGGTGAGGATAAGTTGGATCCCTTTTTTTTAAGATTAGCTGCACCTTTTATTGCGGATCATATTGCTTTTATATTTAATTTATCTATGTCATCAGGAATAGTGCCCAGTGTCTGGAAAACAGCTTACGTAGTCCCACTCCACAAAGGTGGTGACCGTAATGATCCCAATAATTATCGGCCAATTTCAAAACTGCCCTGTCTCTCAAAAATCCTGGAATCCATTGTAAATAACCAACTAAAACCATTCCTCACACAACAGTCAATTTTAAGTCCACATCAATCTGGCTTTAGAGCAAATCATAGCACTACATCAGCTGTTACCCTAGTCCTGGATCATTTAATTACTGGTTTAGACAAAAACAAACATGCTGCAGCTATTTTTATTGACCTTGCCAAAGCATTTGACACTGTACACCACTCCCTACTCTTAGATAGACTACTCGTCTCAGGCTTTGATAAGAACGCCTGCAGTTGGTTCGCAAATTATCTGTGTGGCAGACGTCAATGTGTGAAGTTGGGAGGTGGGCAGTCTGATTTCCTGCCGGTTAAATCCGGCGTACCACAGGGATCCATTCTAGGCCCTGTCCTGTTCACTATATATATTAATGATATTGTTTCCTCACTATGTGGCTGTCAAATCCATCTCTATGCTGACGACACAATTTTATACTGTACCGCTGACTCCCCTGTATTGGCCATAGAACAATTACAACTCTCCTTTAACTCCCTACAACACTCCTTTACCAGCCTTAAACTAACACTTAACGACAATAAAACCAAATTCATGATCTTCTCCAAATCCAAACACATAGACCACTCCAATCTCCTTATCACCACCACCAATGGATCATCAATAGAAAAAGTCACAGAATACAAATACCTTGGTATATGGCTGGACGACAAGCTTAATTTCAAACATCACATAAATAACCTCGTTGTAAAACTCCGTCAAAAGATTGGCTGCCTATATAGGAATAAAGCCAGCTTCCCCATACTCTGTAGGAAAAGGATTATTGAAGCCACATTTCTATCAGTACTAGACTACGGAGATATAATCTACCGTCATGCAGCCGCCTCCACACTCAAGCCTCTGGACACAGTTTACCACTCAGCTCTGAGATTTATTACTGGTGATAGCTACAACACCCATCATTGTGCCTTGTATGATAAAGTGGGCTGGTCTTCTCTGACTGAGAGACGCAATAGTCATTGGCATCTTTTTATTTATAAAGCCCTGGTTGGTAAATTACCACCTTATATCTCATCCATGCTACGTCTGAAACCTAATCACATTCTAACCCGCTCCAGCGATTGGCTAATCCTGTTGGCTCCTTTTGCCAATTCAGAACAGGGAAAGGCTGCTTTCAGCTTTGGTGCACCTGAGTCTTGGAACCTCTTGCAACAAGAGCTTAAATTGAATACCCTAGTATCTATTGGCCATTTTAGGAATCTATATAATAACCGTGTCTTACCCATATGCAACTGTTTTAACTAATTGATGTTAACATGCAATTGTTTTAACGGTTTGTGTCAACTTTATTGTTTTCTTGTTACTCCTATGTTATTTATATGTGTGTAATCTCGGCATCATTGTAAATGAGGGTCTCCCTCAATTGATCTCTCCGAGAATCTTAAATAAAGGTTGAATGAATGAACATATGCAATTGATAAAGATAACATGAAATGCTTATCTGAGAAGGTATGTTTTTGCAATGTATGACATACTTCATTCTGAAAATAGCCGATCTACAATCTCACAACTTTTCAGATAGCAACGTGTTTCTGAGCTTGTAGGTCGGCTGCTTTCACTGGTTCACTTTTATCTTCAACAGACAACCTCAATCTGTACAAAGCTATAGCACTATAGGTAGTGTTGCAGCCTGTTAATCCAAAGGTTGAGGGTTCGATTCCTGTTAATGGCAATAGGTTGAGATGTCCTTTCAATCCGTTCTGCTTCCATCTCTCTTCAGTCTATTATGTTTCCATGTCTCTCTCTCTCTTCAATCTATTCCGTTTCCATGTCTCTCTCGCTCTCTCTCTCTTCAATCTATTCCTTTTCCAAGTCTCTCGCTCTCTCTCTCTTCAATCTATTCCTTTTCCAAGTCTCTCGCTCTCTCTCTCTTCAATCTATTCCTTTTCCAAGTCTCTCGCTCTCTCTCTCTTCAATCTATTCCTTTTCCAAGTCTCTCGCTCTCTCTCTCTTCAATCTATTCCTTTTCCAAGTCTCTCGCTCTCTCTCTCTTCAATCTATTCCTTTTCCAAGTCTCTCGCTCTCTCTCTCTTCAATCTATTCCTTTTCCAAGTCTCTCGCTCTCTCTCTCTTCAATCTATTCCTTTTCCAAGTCTCTCGCTCTCTCTCTCTTCAATCTATTCCTTTTCCAAGTCTCTCGCTCTCTCTCTCTTCAATCTATTCCTTTTCCAAGTCTCTCTCTCTCTTCAATCTATTCCTTTTCCAAGTCTCTCTCTCTCTTCAATCTATTCCTTTTCCAAGTCTCTCGCTCTCTTCAATCTATTCCTTTTCCAAGTCTCTCTCTCTCTTCAATCTATTCCTTTTCCAAGTCTCTCTCTCTCTCTCTTCAATCTATTCCTTTTCCAAGTCTCTCTCTCTCTCTCTTCAATCTATTCCTTTTCCAAGTCTCTCTCTCTTCAATCTATTCCTTTTCCAAGTCTCTCTCTCTTCAATCTATTCCTTTTCCAAGTCTCTCTCTCTTCAATCTATTCCTTTTCCAAGTCTCTCTCTCTTCAATCTATTCCTTTTCCAAGTCTCTCTCTCTTCAATCTATTCCTTTTCCAAGTCTCTCTCTCTTCAATCTATTCCTTTTCCAAGTCTCTCTCTCTTCAATCTATTCCTTTTCCAAGTCTCTCTCTCTTCAATCTATTCCTTTTCCAAGTCTCTCTCTCTTCAATCTATTCCTTTTCCAAGTCTCTCTCTCTTCAATCTATTCCTTTTCCAAGTCTCTCTCTCTTCAATCTATTCCTTTTCCAAGTCTCTCTCTCTTCAATCTATTCCTTTTCCAAGTCTCTCTCTCTTCAATCTATTCCTTTTCCAAGTCTCTCTCTCTTCAATCTATTCCTTTTCCAAGTCTCTCTCTCTTCAATCTATTCCTTTTCCAAGTCTCTCTCTCTTCAATCTATTCCTTTTCCAAGTCTCTCTCTCTTCAATCTATTCCTTTTCCAAGTCTCTCTCTCTTCAATCTATTCCTTTTCCAAGTCTCTCTCTCTTCAATCTATTCCTTTTCCAAGTCTCTCTCTCTCTCTCTTCAATCTATTCCTTTTCCAAGTCTCTCTCTCTCTCTCTCTCTTCAATCTATTCCTTTTCCAAGTCTCTCTCTCTCTCTCTCTTCAATCTATTCCTTTTCCAAGTCTCTCTCTCTCTCTCTCTTCAATCTATTCCTTTTCCAAGTCTCTCTCTCTCTCTCTCTTCAATCTATTCCTTTTCCAAGTCTCTCTCTTCAATCTATTCCTTTTCCAAGTCTCTCTCTCTCTCTCTCTCTCTCTCTCTCTCTCTCTCTCTCTCTTCAATCTATTCCTTTTCCAAGTCTCTCTCTCTCTCTCTCTCTTCAATCTATTCCTTTTCCAAGTCTCTCTCTTCAATCTATTCCTTTTCCAAGTCTCTCTCTTCAATCTATTCCTTTTCCAAGTCTCTCTCTTCAATCTATTCCTTTTCCAAGTCTCTCTCTTCAATCTATTCCTTTTCCAAGTCTCTCTCTTCAATCTATTCCTTTTCCAAGTCTCTCTCTTCAATCTATTCCTTTTCCAAGTCTCTCTCTTCAATCTATTCCTTTTCCAAGTCTCTCTCTCTCTCTCTCTCTCTCTCTTATTATTAATACTCAATACCAGCAACATTCTTAGCGATCCCACACTGTTTCTTCAGGAACAGTACTTTCTAGTTATTTTTATTATTTCTCAACAAGGACCGGCTCTGTCAATTAACCCAGCAACTATCACTCAAATATATTTTCTTCTAGACTTTCAAATGGGATCCAACCAGTGTGAAAGGTCTAGCAAGTGAACAGTCAGATGTTACTTTATTTGTTTATTTAGACAGGACAGAGCATATTAATGAACGTCACATGAACGTAAATACACCGGATTTAGCAAAGATGCTAATTTTCATCCGCCGTCCTCACACAAAACATAAAGACAGAAATACAATAACATCAGAAAACAGACAAACGGTGAAATACAATTACATTACATAGCCTAAAAAACCTAAAATATGATCACAAATGGTTGCAGCTTTGGTTTTCAAGCAACCATCTTTTCACATTGAATTTAAAAGATGGAAATGTAGCACAATCCCTTATATGTAGAGGAAGGCCATTCCATGCTACACAACCCTGTACTGAGAGGACATTTTGACCGAAGGTTGTTTGCCGGTGCGGCACTTCACAATCTCCTCGAGTGGTTGCTCTGGTACTGATTCCTCTTTCAGGCTTCCTTTTAATGAATTCCCTTAGGGGGGGCGGGCACAGACCATGTAAGGTCTTGTGTAACCCTAGTTACGGAACTAGTAATAGAGAAAACAGGTAAGTAGTAGTCAATAGTGTTTATGTCAATATATGGGCTAATATCAGAAAACTCTAGTGTTTTTAAGAGCCAGTGTTGCATATCAATAATGACACAGACAATGATGAATTGAATTGTGGTGGCCACTTATTATTACACACAATAGAAATTACAACAACTGCAGTATATGGAAAATAACAAAGGAAATAATAAAGCCGGCAAAAAATATGAAAACCCGTTGTTCCCAAAGTTTAGGTTTTTGTTCTCGTTGGGGCCCTTATCTGAAACGTGACAGTGTTCTGACTGGTCCTACCACACAATCCGTGAGGGAGGAGAATCACCATCAGTGTCCAGACTCTGTAGGTTGGTTAGCTCGCCACCCAGTATGAACTGGGAATCTATGGATCTGGGGAATCGTTGATTTTGGGTATGGAGACGGTGGAGTCTCACATGCACCTGGCTCCTCAGTGAATGGAAGGGAAGCGCTGTCCTCTTCTCCACATGAAGCACTCCAGGAGATGATGATGGTTGGAATCAGAATCACCCAATAATAAAAAACCTGACCTATAGTAGATCAGACAAGACCCAATAGCTTGTGTTATTCACACACACTCTGTGTAGATCATGTTCTTAAATCCCCATGAAATAGCAACAATCAACACTTTTTAACTTGCATTAATTAGCTTAATCATGTTCTCTTTTAGTAATCATGTACATCAATATACATTGAAAACCTTTTAAAGCGCTTATTTTCTTTTACAATCTTTCAAGCATTGAACATTCAATGAACTGTTCTTCTTTTTACACAAATAAAAATACTATGAAATTCTCCTTTAACTTTTACAATGAAATGAGGTAAATTGCATTAAAGTACACTTCAAATGTCCACAAAGGTTGTTTTGAGAAGTAACTTGGAGGTATTTATGGCTCAAACGTGCTTAATATCTCCCACCTGGCTAGCAACAGGTGAAAGATGCACTAAATATTACCTCTTCAATCACTATAACCCAAAATACTACATGTGTTTTAAACAGCATGTTCCTTCAGTAACAAACAATACAATAATCACAGTGTTTCAGCATGTAACAAACACAAAATAAATCCTGCCAACTTGTGGCTATAATACTCATTAACATAACCATCAACTGAGTCAAATCAGCCTAACAGTTATACATTGTCTCACTCACCGCTGATCAATGAATGAATGGGCACACACTGCAAAATCACCTGGCTGGTCAGTGATTTGCACACCTTGGTCTCACACTGCTCTACAAAGTTTAAATGACACAATATACACATCAGAAGTTGTCTAACAACATTAAGAATGTGGATGATTTGATTTGGAAGATTATTTTTTAGTCTTACCAAGTGGATTGCAAAAGATTGTCTCTGTGTCTGTGTAAACAACAGCACAATGAAGAACCACCATGTTTATCTGAACAGGAAAAGGAAGTTCTCTGCTTATATAGTAACAGGAAGTAGCATACTAGTGGGCTGGTCATAAAACGCTCACAGGCTCACTGATTGGCCACTTGGGGAGGCAATCAACAGGTAGAGCCAGGTAGTTTTAACCTTTTGCAGAAACCTGTAAGGCACCTTGTTGTTTGTTTGGCAACGTTTTTTTCCTTTCATGTGTACAGCTTGTTTCGCATTTTAAACAGACTTGTAGAGCAACATTTTAGGTATACTTGTATAACTTAAATGTGTGTATTTCAAATGCACCTTTTAATCGTTTTTAGCACTTTACACAAGTCAACTAGAATTAACTTATTTAATCCCATGAATTATTATTAAATTCAGGCAGGGTAATTTCAAGCCTGGGTTACACTTGTATGACCCCAACCTGTTTGAACTTTTTGAAATTGTCGAAGCTAAAAAAATTGAGCCTCCTGAGTATGTTACAATGATGATGAAGAGTGAGGCTTCCTGTCAAACACCTTGAGCGCACTTTTGTAGAGCTGTTCGATGGGTTTTAGGATCGTCACGCCTGTGCAAGTACTGTGTTCTACAGTACTTGATACAATCTGTATTGATAGAATGTCATCCTGCTCAGCCAGTGCATTGATAGACCTGCCAAGCAGTTCAGGAGATTTGTGGTTTCTTAAAATATGTCAAAGCATTTGAATCAGCACAATGAACAACATTCAGTGAGAATCACTGATTATGACACTGTATCTAGACTAGAGTTTGATGTAAAACGTTAACCCATAACAGTACTTCCAAGCGAACATCATCTGCTCTGTTCTACGGCCCGTGTCTGAACATGCATGTATCGAGTTGCTTAATTATGAACTTTTGTAGGGAAATCAGTATGGAAGAATGTTTGCAGAGTTTAAAAGTTTTTTGCATACTGCCATGCTTCTAGCCGTGACAAGTCGTGTCTTGGAGATAAGTAACTTTTAAATGTTTACTGATTATCAACATGCTTTTTAAAATGCACAATATTTCTTCATGAGAGGTCTATGATTCCGTAGTTCTAATTGAAGACAATACTTAGAACTACCTACGTTTCTTATTCAGAGTGGCTTATGGCCATTGTTACTCGATAAATGCATTATTAGGGACTGGAACCCGGAGCAGATAGATTTCTTGGAAGTATGCTGTAAAAGGAGACGTAAACTTAATAATTACTTGGTCCAGTTCCAGTTGAGGTTAAGACACCATCCTCTGCAAGAAGGTGACACACATAAGTAAGTAATAACGATAATAAATCATAGCACAAGCAATTGGGCATTGAAGAAGCATTGACCCAGCATTAGCAGCTATATGAAACTAATACAACAACAATATGTAGCAGCAGAATGAGCAGCGGTATGAAGTACAGGAATAGTAGCAACAGTATGAAGCATTGCATCATTGCATGAGCAGCAGCACTAACATTGGAGCATTGAAGCATCAACATGTTGAAGTATGTGGAAATGAGCGGTGGAAGAAATGAAAGAAGTGCACGCACATTACAATGATGTCATAGGATTGATGTTTCATATAAGATCAATACAGTCATGTTTAAATCATAAAGGTTATAAGATAATGTTAAAGTGAGACATCCTATTTTGTGTGTGTCTATGTAAAGCAGCACCAGTAAGGGGCACCTAAAATATAAAAGCAGACCCTTATGGTATGCAATATGCTTTCAGTGTTAAATTAACCATGGTATTGTTCCCTAGACTGTTTTTCTTCATTTCTATCCTTTGAGAGATAGAACTGGTTCAGAAATGTTGTGGAATCAATGGTTTGTAAGAGAAGACATCACCTTTCTCAAATGGTGGATATCTGATGTTGGAACAATTGTATATAATTGATTGTTAGTTGAAGCAATGAGTGTGAAACTATTGTAATGAGGATGCCGTTCTCAAACCTAGACGTAAAAGACGTAAAACGGTGATGGGTCCGCCAAAAAACTGTTAAAACGATGGAGGTGTGCCGTCTAAAGTGGACTTAAAGGGATATTTCACTTTAAAAAAAACGTTGGTCATTTTATCGTCTGTTCAGGCTTTTGTGAGCCCCCCAGACAGTTTTTAAGTTGCTCGATTCAGTATTTAGATATTTGATATTCATTTTATCAGACATGCCCCCTTCCTATACAAACCCATTGTAACTTCAAACTCCATTTTAACCATGTTAGATTTATCAAAAACACCCGTCCTTGGTTCTGGTGACTCATACAGCCCTCCTAATATGTGAGGGGGCTGTTTTTTAAATTACTTTTTTCATTTATTTTAAAGTAAAAATTTGGAAAATGAATAAAATAAAATACAATAACAAAATAAATTAAATTAATTTAAAAAGATCACACCCTGTGTGAAGTGGGCGGTGTCTTGCTAGCTAATCACAATACTGAATGGAGTCAACCAATCATGTACAAAAGATAAATACATTTATTGAAACACTCTTTATGATGGAAGAAACCATAACTTTAAAAAAAACAAATTTATGTTTTTTTTTTAAGTTATGGTTTCTTATATAGGGCTATGCACATGTGTCATGTGACACTGGCCAATCACAGTCCTGAATAGACTGTGATTGGCCAATCACGGTGCAGTTTTTTTTTTGACCATTTTTGGCCAATGACAGCGCAGGATAATTGTACAAATTTCCAAACCTCACTTATAGGGGCGGTTTCACCGCCCAAAAGTAATCGAAAAAACATGGGCACCTCGCGTATTAGGAGGGCAGGGTGAGTCACAAGAACCAAGGACGGGTGTTTTCGATGAATCCATCATGGTTAAAATGGAGTTAGAAGTTACAATGGGTTTGTATAGGAAGGGGGCGTGTCTGATAAAATGAATATCAAATGTCTAAATACTGAATCAAGCAACTTAAAAACTGTCTGGGGGGCTCACACAAGCCTGAGTAGATGATAAAATGACCAAAAGTTTTTTGAAAGTGAAATATCCCTTTAAGCCACGAGAGGCACCACCGAGCGAGCCGCCAGGGACAGAATCGTAACTCATATCCCCCATAGTCAACATGCCGTCGCGGGTAGGCTACCCCCTTCCAGTCTAACGTTAAAAATGTGTTTAAATCCATCCAGTCACCCATTGCACATTGCCCATACACGGTCCAGCCATGTGCTAGGTTTCACCTAGTCGCTCACAAAAAGCATGTTTTTATCCCGCGATTTTGTATCCCCATTTTTTCACCCAGTGCCAATTGCCTAAGAAATCCTGGGCGCTACACTCCCTCTGCCAACCTAGGGAGAACCCAGAGCTGAACTCATGCCTCCTTCAATGCATGAGGGCTAACAAGCCTTCTTATCACCTGACGGAGGGAAGTTTCCCCGGTTGGACGTAGCGTGTGGAAGGAACACGTTATCCCAACCAGTTCCTTTCCCCTCCATCAGGCGCCCGGCTGACCAGGGGGAGGCAGTACAGAGACCAGGATTACTGCATGTTTTTGTGCGGGTATGTCAGTCGATTTCCGAATCCTAAAATATGTTGTAGTTACTAATTTATGTTCAGAAAATGTCCACTTACCGACACATGGTGCAGCCACTTGTTCCCACTGACATAAAGCGCACAACAAGGATTTGATTTTGTCAGCTGCTACAGAATACACTTTTTCACATTCATATGATACGGTCTTCTCGTCAGGAAATATGGTCTGGTATTCATCAATGATTACTGCATGGGGTATTTCATCAGGCTCTGTACATCCATACACGTCCTCTGTAAACAGATATATTAATTACATGAGAGAACAGATAGACAGGATAATTTGTATTGTAAAGTTATAAACAGAGATTGAATCAGTAAACTAACTATTTGTTTATCAACTGAATTTTAAAACCTGTCACAGGCTTACCATAACAGATTGGAAGTGTTGTCCAGTTTCCATGTCTACATGTAGCAGTGGCAATATCATCTCTGATTTCATACCCTTCATTACAGGTAATACTAATATTTTCTCCATCCTTATACCAACCACGGGCAGCTGTGTATTCTGAATTGGGGATCTCTGGGCCAAGGCAATTGTTACCAAGAAGTAAAAGTATTTGCAAACATTAAATAGCCACTGTTTGAATGTGGTCACTGCTACCATGTGATGAAAAGATTTGATTTGATTGTAAAGCATTTCGACAAGCATAGATCATGTATGCATATATACAGTAGCTATATACTGTATTGTAGCAATCCTGCAGGACTAACACGGAATTCACACCTGTGCCGACAGCATTGATCTGATTGCTGACCCATCAGCAGGCTCCTTCTGCCTTGTTCCGCCCTGGTCCTGCCTCCTTCTGGTTGTTTATGCTGAGTTTGAAATATTAGAACAATATGCAGTTTGTGCAAATAAACACATAATGCCCAATCGCTATCAGTGTTGCACAACACTAGTTACTGCTCCAAAAACATAACTAATTACTTTACTAGTTACTAAATTATGAAAGTAACTAGTAACTAGTTACTTTACTTTACTTTTTGTAAAAGAGAAAAAATATATATATATATATTATTTCCAACTGATTTTGATAGGCTTGTGGAAGTTAGTGAGAATGAGACGAACAGACGGAGTATGGAGTCTCTGATTTTTACTTCCAAACAAATGCATGAAGACACACAGGGTAAGTCACTTCCTCATATCTCCTCCTATTACCACCCAACCAACCATGCTGAGGTGAGATACCTCCATCTAGTGTCCACCTATTATTACTCTTTGGTGTCCACCACAGGCTATACTTAACAACCTTTATTTTTGTTTTCTTCTTTAGAAATATTTTCAGGATGTAATGATCATTAGACTGTAACCCACCTATCTCCCACACTCCCTCCCCAGTCAGAGTTATCAGTTTGAATGAATCCTCCTATAATTTGACAAACCTCTGTAACTCTGTAACTCTGTAGTCAGTAGTCATGTCATGGTGAAACTGCCCGGTTCTCCTCAGTGGCTGGAGCAATTGCTCTGATTTTGCACACAGCCATTGACCATTACCATCTGAACTTAACTGCGAAGCCCGTTTTTCAATTTCATCAAATCTCTTCTTATTAGCGTTTATGTGTCAAATAATGGGAGATAACGTTGACAGGTTTCGCGCGAGAAACAAGCAGCAAGGTCTATGAAAACAAGGCCAAACAAAACAAGCCCCACAAGCAACAAGGTCTATGAAAAGAAGGCCAAACGAAGCGCCTTCACACATATACATTGCCTCTTGGAAAACAGCCGATCTACAAGCTCACAACAAGTCCCCACACCCACCTGCACTTTCACAACCAACGCCAAAACACTCTACCACCAATATTGCCCCTAAACCGCCTACAATAGGCCAACATGGCAACGCCAGGGAGCCACATTCCATTCTGCGTCGCGGCTCCGTGGTGTGTGTGTGTGTGTGTGTGTGTGTGTGTGTGTGTGTGTGTGTGTGTGTGTGTGTGTGTGTGTGTGTGTGTGTGTGTGTGTGTGTGTGTGTGTGTGTATGTATGTATGTATGCGTACGTATGCACGCACTGTGATCCCTTACATGGAGTGCCATAGACCATATTCACACGGCGGCCATATTGGAATTTAACATTGAAAGTGCCACCCCGTTGCCGTGGAAACGGGGTGGCACTTCATTGACTTAATAGCAACATGGCCGCCGTGTGAATATGGTCTATGGGATTGCCTGGTCTGCTAATACTGATCTTCCTAGGTGAACAGGGTGGGGCAGTCCTACATACCTGCTAATGGCTCATTGGAGAGCACCTGGGCCCGGTGCCTCCAGGAGCCAATAAGTAGCCCATGATCATACCATTTGTAGAGAGATCCAGAGAAAAACAGACCTGCTCTCCATTCAGCTCTACATGCGCCTTTCCTACTTTGAGTTTTAATGTATACTTTCCATCCACACACCTTGCATTACATCATGTTCCACTCATGCACACATTACACACACTACTGATTTACTGACTCCACACCTCATTGGATACTTAGGTTTATCCGGTTCTATTATGTTATTCTACCTTCAGTATATGCCTTAGTTGCCTTTGTGTTAGGGTTAGGGCCAGCCATGACAGCACGCATGCACAGTATATGTGCGTGCGTGCATTCATGTACACATTATTTATATATATATATATATATATATATATATATATATATATATATATATATATATATATATATATATATATAGTCTATATGTGGACCTGCTTCTGATCAGTGCAAGTTAATCATTGCCAAAGTAAACTCGTATTTGTATTTCTTTGAGATGTAAATTGGTTTAATTTGGCAGGGGGCAGACACTGTTGAATGGGTCTAGAGGCCGGATGAGATGAGGCCGGATGAGATGAGGCCGGATGAGGCCAGATGAGGTCCCTGAGCAAGACAACTAACCCCTAACTAGTCCCCGGGTGCTGCCCCCGTAGTGCCCACTGCTCCAGATGAGTATAAGCTATACCACATTTAACTGCTTGTGCAAATATACAGTGGCAAACACCCCAAAGCAGTGGGGACATAATAATACTAACGTTAATAATAATAATTATCATTATAATACAATAATTATTATTTTTACATTATTACATTCTTTACAGCTATTACTGTCTCCTACGTGGGTTGCCACTTAATTTTAAATAGGACCACAATGGACCACAATGGAATAGGTCCTGGACTGTGTGTGTGTGTGTGTGTGTGTGTGTGTGTGTGCGTGTGTGCGTGTGTGCGTGCGTGCGTGCGTGCGTGCGTGCGTGCGTGCGTGCGTGCGTGCGTGCGTGCGTGCGTGCGTGCGTGCGTGCGTGCGTGCGTAAAAAATAAAAAAATAAAATAGCAGATATCCACAATCTGTAATGTAGATCTGTTATTTATTTATTTTACTTTATTTAACCCTTGCATTGTGTTAGAAAACTGCATCCACTTGTGGTGTTAGCGGGTAAAATTTGACCCGTGATTTAAATCAGCCCAAAATACTCAAAAAATAAGTATTTTAATTTGTTTTCCCTCCCACCTCATAGCTGACTTGTAATGCATTCATATCCATGTAAACACTTTTTAAAATATTATGTTGGGTTAGGGCTAGGGTTTCATCTTTCAATATATATCTCGTTTTCTATTATAAAAATGTTAAAATTCACTCATTCAATTTCCTATAATGAAGGCAATGGATAATGATGTTATCTAACTATAATATAATAATTAAGAATAATAATTAGAACACACTTCCAAAAAATTAATAAAAATAAAAATACTTGTTTTCGTTTTTTTACTTTAAAAAATGTTAAAATTATTAAAAATAGTGACACTAGTGGTGTTAGGGTCCGAAATGACCCGTATACCATAGAAGATAAAAAGTCATTTATTTTCCATAAACTCAAACTTTATTTTACTCCTGATAGCAAATGCTAATTGAGGACAAGTCTCTGTATTTGTATGTATCTATGGACCTTGAGTCTGCAATAAAGACATTAATTCATTCATTCATTCTCTCTCACTCTCAAACATGTAAAAATTGAATATTGACAATTTTGGGGGGAATTGAGCCACACTTCTTTGCCGGGTCATTTCGGACCCTAACACCACAAGTGTCACTTTTTTTTTTTTGAGACCATCAGAATTAATTAAATTGATGATAAATAATTTTGTTGCGTTAAAATGGCTATTTCTGAGGATATCATGAAGCCTCGTTCCAATAAAGAAATGTAAAGGGTAGGCTACTTTTTACCTATTCAAACTTGAAAACGGGTCCAAAAAGACCCTAACACAATGAAAGGGTTAAAAATAAATGTTGACATGCCCATAATAGGGATGGTAGATTTTAAGTGGTTAAAAGTTTAACTTGCTAGTGGTCCAGATTTTAAAATAAATATTCCTGTCTCTGCTGTGATCAACAAATGTCAATGTATTCACAGCTTCAGACATTTATTGTACATAAACACAGTCTTCAAAGCACCAAAAACGATGCTTCTGAAAAATTGTGTTTAACATTTGCCCCTGTGGTTCAAAGTGAAAAAAATTGGGTTCAATCGAACATGATTTTGGGATTTGTTTTTATCAAAGAAATGCCCAAAATCATGTTTAATAATATTCATGTTGTTCAACATATTTTTTTTAAAATGTAATAGTCCTTTATTTTCTGTTTATTGTTATAATTCTAATACTACTACTAATACTACTACTAATACTACTAATAATAATAATATCAATGTTTATTGGAAAGTAGCATACTTTCTACTACGCTTTTACATTTTAAATGTATAGCTAAACGTCCACGTCTTCATGCCCGGCGTCCACCTGCACCACCCCCGGTTTTCGTTTCCATGTTAACTTTGTAGAGACACTGCTGGACCTGTTGCACAGATACCGGGAGAAGGCTGGTGATAAGGTGGCGGACAAGGGAGGCAGTATTTTTTACCAAGGCCTGCTTCCTCCTGGCTCTCCTCCTTCAGGACCGGCAACGGGCTCAGGTCTGTAGCAGCCACCCCGTCCATGTACAGCAGTGCTTCTTTTTCATGTCCCAAATTAATGTTATTTGGCCACGCACCCCCATCTGAAAATATTTTGTGACAGGGACCACCAGACAAGATTAGTGTTGTTAAAATGAGCAACTAGGTGCCCAGACCTCTAAGCCAGGTCCAGGCCAAAAATAGAGTGATATTTGATTTAGTCTATTTCCCAGTCCAGTATTACCATTTTTTAAATAATTATTTCTCAGGGGGTTTAGGGGTAAAAAGGAACAGAATTTTACTGCCTGCAATTATGCTAGTGCCAGCTGTATTGAGCATGCATGATGTTGAACTTTGTTATTATATTGTGTGGTTCATTTCTGTGGCTTTTGGTAAGGTTTTGATTGACTTGTTAAATTGACTGCACAGTTCACTCAGTTTCTCCTCTTCAAATATCAATAGCATAATGGCCTGATGTGTGTGCGTATGAGAGAGCCATCTCTTATTTATGTTCGAAGTTCAATGAAGAGTGGTGGCTTTCTTTCACTTCTGCGCCAGCACAGCTCAACGGTTGCAACGAAGAGAAGTTCTGTGGAAACGACACTTGCAGCCCCTCCAAAACCTCAACTACAAGTTGTGTGTATCTGTGGTCATCCGTGGCAAACAGATCATGGAAGAATATCCTTTATGCTATATAGCCCCCCCCCCCCCCCCAATGTATTAATTGTTTGTTTCACTCAGCTAGGACTGCCTAATGGGTTAATAAAATCACGTCAAATACAAAAGTTTAGCATTGTTCTGAATCTGATATGGTTTAAAACTTTAAATAACCTATGGGCAAATGTTGAAGTAATGACCCAAATAACCATATTAAATTGAATGCCTTAATTATATTGCATTTCAATACATAAATGAAAAAATGGAGGTGGAGGGGGCAGGGAGGGCAAGCAGGGTCATATACCAGAAAGAGTTGTTTCAAACAATCTATCTTCAGTGTGTGATAAATACAACATTTGTATCTTGTGCATTACCATGCATATGAAATGACATTGATGAGCAGCAGGAGGCAAAACAGCAAGGTGTTGTTATAAAGTACAGCATGAGGTAAAAAGTTGTCCAACTAATTGGTTGCATTTTGCTCCAATAACTGAATCAATGGGTTCTTTAAAACCTAACTATTAATATATTATAATAGTGTGTGTGTATGTGTTGGTGATTGCTATTGACTATAGCCAATAGTATGGTGGTAGCTGTTTCTAAAGACTCATTTAATCATTCAAGCTTATAATAAAATGTACGGTAGGAATATACAATAGACCAACCATCAAGCACAAAAATATTTACTTGAGATGTGGGCTACACAAACTTTACAGGGGACTCTTGCACTAGTTTATAGGCCCTGGCTGCTAAGAGCCTCTGGGGAAAACGAGTTTTTCTGGTCATAATCAGTCAGTTGAGACAGAGGGCCACAGTTAGCCTTCCTTAACCTGGTTAACCTAATATTACACCAGGTGTTGTCTATATGAATTGATTAAAGGGTGTAGCATTGTTGATCATACTTATTTAGTATGACAAATACCAGCAAGATCAAAAAGTTAGTATTCTAATAAATGTGATTCTTGGCAAGAGCAGTGTGCAGGATATCACATGGCTTTTTAAACCAGTAAATCTTGGGAAAGTGCAATGGATATCAACTATGACAATTAATTTAGGTATTTTCCTTTCATTTTGGACAGAGACAAAAAGAGTTGATAATAAGAGACCATGTTTTATTCAGATTGCTGCAGGTGAGGGCACTGCAGAGAGTCCAGGTTTATGATGTTACAACATGTTTTGTCAAATTATTACTTATTCATTTAATTGCTGTCGGGCAGAAACCTCTTATCTCCATATTCTAACTTGAACAAGAAGGCAGCGTTATCGTACCATCAATACACCTCTGACGCAGAGCAATGTTACTGGTCTGGCCACGGAATTTACAAATAAATGTAACGTGTATATTATGTTCTAGATACAATTTATGTTCATGTGAATGTCTGGATTGAATGTTGTTCCGGTTCATATCTTCCTCATCCACAGTGCAGGGTTCTGTAACGGATTAAAGACAAGAGAGATACAAATGTATGCTTGACGAGCTGCTTGAAAATCACATGGTAAATTGTTTGTAATTTCTTAACATTACAGTATGAATTGGCATCTATGGTAGGTCCATGATCCCACTCCATGGACAGCATTAAAGGACCACTTCACCCATTTTCAACCTATCTTCACATAATTGGTCCGCACTAATGATCAAGATGGTTTGGTCATTTCAAACGAGATGTCAAACTTTTTATTTTATTGATGCAAGAACAATGGCTTCTATTTTAGAAAACTAACTTTCCAGGAAGAGAAAGGCTGTAGATTTGTAATTAGCTTGGAATCCAAATCGATGATGTCATCGGTAGCTAGGTGTCTGAACTGTCCACAGCCCACCTCTAAGATGCAGAGCGAGTAGACGGGAATTGGAGCTGATTGAAGATGTCCAAATCAGCATGATTGAGGACCGATTATATGAAGATAAGGTTGAAAGTGGGTGAAGTTCTCCTTGATGATAATTCAATGACAGCTGATCTTTAGACTATGGGGCATCTCACCATGCATGTATTTTTTGAAGGCATTGCTATATTACTAAATGTTTTATAGTAAAGACAGCAACATGAACCAATCTTCATGAACTATTCCATAATGCTCTCATAAACATTATGTTAACTGTAGATCCTTTTATATACTCAACCAAACTTGCTTTTACATTCTCTTCTAATTCCATGTAGGCTGGGTTAGGGCTGGGCAATTAACCGAAAATAATGTAGAAACCAATATTTGGAACAATAACCGACTTAAACGTAACAAATTCGATTAACCACATAACCCAATATACTTTGTTGTATAATTGTGGCGTACAAAAACATTTGAAAATAGCAGATCTACAAGCTCACAACGTGTCGCATCGTGGCGCGTCATGAGCTTGTGAGCGTTGTGACCTTCACTATTGAGCTTGAAATAGAGCACTGAAGTCCTGACGTCATTGCCAGTAGAGGGCGCTGTTCCGCTGGTTCGTGGCTTTACTTGTAGTGTTGATATCCTCATTGGGGAATCTAAGATCGCTTCATATAAGAACTGTGTTCCAAAAATAAACACACCACCCTGGCGATTTTACTCATATGGATATGAAGCATCGACTGAAGGTGTAAATGTACACATTTACCCAAAGAGTAACACAATATAAACACTAGAAACGAGTCAAACGACCCAAAGACTACATTTGCCATGAACGCGGCTGCTGTAGGGACAGTGATTTCATATCCGGAAGTAGTAGTTCTTAAGACTTTTAAGGCTGAATTAATTCCATTTTCGCCAGTTTATGTTTGGAACACCGTTCTTATATGACGTGATCTAAGATTCCCAAATGGGGATTTCAACACACAAAATTAAGCTACGAACCTGTGAAACAGCGCCCTCTAGTGGCAGTGACGTCAGACTTCGGTGCTCTATATAATGGTGATATTGTTTTGAAGTCATACCGTCCAGCCCTAGGCTGGGTGCAGAATTCCTCATTGAAATCAATATAATCTTTGAATATACAAAACGTAACAACAGATTCTAACATATTTTTTAAAGAAAGAATAGTGACTTACTGAGGCATTTCACATCTCCAACCCATTGACCATTCTGACAGGTACGAGATCCACCTTCAATGACGTAGAGGCTCTGGCAGACATATTCAACGATCTCACCGTAGTTATACTCGGGTCTTGGCGTGTCTTTGATGTCTCCGTCGTCAAGATGTGGTGGTGCTCCACAGCTGTTGGTTTCTACAGTATGAGGACATTATGTTCAAAAACATTTTTTTTTAACGTTACAGAACTTTGGGTTTAGCGAAGCAAGAAACACGTTTAATATACATAGTGTTGCCAGATGATGTGTGATTTTACCCTCTGTACGATGTGATCAATAATTCCAAAAATGCCCAAATGTACGATAATTTCGCCATATCACAAAAAAGTGTGTGAATTTACTAAATTCCCTGGCTGTTGATTCGCGATCCGATTTGGCTTTTCAAAATAAGTCAGGAAATCAGTAAATCTCTACTTGTAGGCATTAAAAACACCTGTCGTGTCTTTGAGTCCAGCTTCAGGCTTTTATTTGTGTAGGCCCAGGAAGTTCCCTGCTTACACGCAGCACATGTGATGCATTTTTGTCACATAGGAGTCTCAAACAAGGTTGTTTCCTACACTAAATACTTTTTTTTTGTGAAATTACATATATTTACACGTGTGATTTCTCTTTTTTGGCTGTGTATTCAAATACGATCATTTTAAGCCTCCGGTACAATAATTCAATATTTCCCATCTGGCAACACTGAATATACACATTCTTTTGGTGAAGTTCTTCCTGGTTTGAGCACACACACACACACACACACACACACACACACACACACACACACACACACACACACACACACACACACACACACACACACACACACACACACACACACACACAATGTTTTCCAACCAGACAAAGACCAGATATCAAAAGAACAGATTTTACCTGAACAAATTGGAACTTTATCACTCCAGTTTCCATCTGCTAGACATTCGATGTGTTCACTCCCTTGAAGATAAAGTATACCGGAGCACCGAAACTGTAACTCGTCGCCTTTCCATGCTGGTGAGGTTTGGGGTTGGTTTGTTATCTCCAAATTGGCAGGCAGTTGTGGAACTTCACAAGGAACTGTTTTGGGGGAAATAGTCATCAATAAAATATATATATATATATTTACAGTATATGAAGTACGGAAGAGGTGATCTGGAGCTATAAGATATAAGCTATATAAGACATTGTGTGTATGTTGTCTTATGTGTCTTGTATTGTGTCTTGTATGTACTTAATTGTCATAAATCAATAAAAAATATTGAAAGAGCGGGCCATGTATACAGCCCTGGAGTAATAAGTCCATAAGTAATAAGTATATGGTTAAGATTAAGGGACACGACGTCTAATTTATTTTATGCCCAAAACACACCATGATTAATTCAGAGATTAAATACAACCCCTTTGAGCTTCACATCTTACATTTGTGCCCAGATAACGTGCTGTTTAACTAGCAAAACTGGAGCCGGACACAGATTTGCATGTTGCATTTTCGACCATGTGCCACTCACTGCGCGTTACACATTGTCTAAATGGGGCCTGTAGTATTCATTGTCTAACTCCACAGGTGAGACTATACAACATTAAGTTGGAGAGGGATGCAGTATTTGGCAAACATTTAAGTGAAATTTGATTTGTGATTGAATATGATGATTTCATTATTATAATGATCAACGAGTGGGAGAGCCTAGTGCAAATTTGGTGCCTCCTACCATTGCCTGATAACTCAGGCACATTTGTCTATCACTATTGCTTTATTGCTAAGACTATACTGTACCTTCACAAGAAGGGAATGCCTCGTTCCACTGTCCAGTTCCTTCACATGTCAGCTCCGATATACCATTCAGTCGTTTCGGAGGGGAACAGCTGAATGTTATAGTGTGGTTAACATGTATAGGGCCATTGTTTACTGGCAGATCTTGAATATCAATCCCTCCATCTGCAGGCGGTTGGGGGCAGGTCGCATCTAAGACATTGCACAAAAAAACATGAAAGGCCAGTTAACCAACTATACAAATATGGCTACACTCAGCATGTCTGGAAACGTGGACAAATCACATGGACTATGGAGCTGCCTTGTGGAGAGAGAGAGAGAGAGAGAGAGAGAGAGAGAGAGAGAGAGAGAGAGAGAGCGAGAGAGAGAGAGAGAGAGAGAGAGAGAGAGAGAGAGAGAGAGAGAGAGACACACACACACACACACACACACACACAGAAACAGACAGACATACACACGTTAATACAGGCAGCCCATCTGTATTATCAAATGTACTTGTGCTCATTTTTGGATCGGCCATTGGAATGTTGACTTTAAAATTAGGTGCGGTGTGGCGCATTGTATGCCGCAATGCTATCTTAGGTACAGGTCACTTCAAAAGTGATTAAAAAGCGACCACAACACGATTGCTACAGAAGATGACACAACTATTTAGTGTTGTCACACCTGACCCTAGATTTAACAC
This sequence comes from Gymnoscopelus braueri, assembly GCF_963280865.1. Classification (NCBI taxonomy): domain Eukaryota; kingdom Metazoa; phylum Chordata; class Actinopteri; order Myctophiformes; family Myctophidae; genus Gymnoscopelus; species Gymnoscopelus braueri. Next base: position 16,471,173 of record NC_137607.1, read on the forward strand.
ATTTTCCATTTGACACAGATAAAGCAGCAAGTCTTATTCATAATATGTTTTCCAAATAGTAAAATTTATGGTAACTTACCTTCACATTTAGAACCTTGATGATACCAGCCATCAAGAAAGCACCTTAATTTGAAGAATCCCACAAAGCCAGCATGACATCTCACTCTGACTAGTGTTCCAGCGGTATAGGACGCGTCCAGACCAGATGTGTCCAAATTTGAGTCATAATAGGAACTGCTTAAAAAGTCTGCAAGTTTACAACCTGAACAATAAAAAGAGGGGAAAAAATCAGATTGTGTGCACATTTTACACATTTCTACAGTTTTAATGACAAAACAGAATATTAAATATAAAATAGTAAAAAAAAAATATATATATATTCTGATTTAGAGAAAGGTCTTACCTTCAGCAGTCACTACGTTCAGGGTATGCACCCATATGAAAAGGAGACAGCTTTGCGTTATCACATGCATTTTTGCACATTAAAACTCTAAACTGTGAGTACAGTGGAAATGATTGCTCAGTGATTTACACAGATCTGTCCTATTCCCTTATTCTTGGATGGAAATTGATGACAAACACGCTATAGGAGATGTAATGGATGAATACATACTAATAAGCTCTTACCTTCACAGACTGGCATGAAACCACTCCACCCGTTTATCATGCAGCGGCGACTACTGAGCCTGCTGACCATTTGGTAACTGAAGTGAACATATAGACATTCTTAATGTCATTATCGTTGAAAATGTTCAACCATTTTCAAGCATTTAAAAAATCTACAAGCTCACAACTCATCGCAATGTGATGCATTGTGAGCTTATAGATCTGCCATTTTGAAATGTTTGTTTTGTGTGCTTGTTTTTTAAAGCTGTAGAAATATGCCAAATTGGTACACAATATGATTTGTTTCTCTTTGTATTGTGCGGATTGGAAACTTCATCGCATTGCAATGCATTGTGAGCTTGTAAACCTGATAGTAAAGTATAAAATAGGGCTTTAGTGGTTAAACTCACATCCTATATTACATTGGAGAGATGAAAAGCCATCATTTTCTTGGGGGGGGGGGGGGTGAAGCCGTTTCAATTCATTCCCTATGGAAGTCACGTGGTTTTGAAGCGCTGACTTGTCGCATGGCTTCATGGCTTCATCCCTCCTCCCCTGCGACAAGTCAGCGCATCAAAACCACGTGACTTCCATAGGGAATGAATTGAAACGGCTCGATTGGTCAAATGCAGTGGGCAAGTTTGCTTCAGGGCAATAATAAAGTATAACTTAATAACTGACCACCTGCCATCATATGGACACACTAGGTGACAGGGGCACAGTGTAGATCAGTGGTTCTTTTCTGGATCAGTTCAGGGCCCACTTGAAATTCTGTGTTCGCGTGCCACCCATCTCACCACTTAACATGACAGCCAACAGGCTGTCGTGTTAAGTTCCGATGTAGTGGTCAGCTCTGATTTAGCGGTATCACAATGAAAACTCACTTTTGAAGGTTTTAAAGAATTACTAAAAAAGTTACATGACATTTTTTCTCTCACATCCAGTAATATCATCTCTTTAACCAGTAGAGGTGTGTACAATAGAGATTCAGATCCCATATTGTACATAGATAGCAAGATGATCTAAAGAAAATAGCTAAATAGTCACATGCTGAGCCTTTAACACATTTTCCATTTGACACAGATAAAGTAGCAAGTTATTATTCATAACATTATTTACAAATAGTAGAATTGATGGTTAACTTACGTTCACATTTAGAACCTATATCATTCCAGCCATTATACAAGCACCTTAATTTGAAGGATCCCACAAAGCCAGCATGACAACTCACTCTGACTAGTGCTCCAGGGGGATAGGACGCGTCCAGACCAGATGTGTCCAAATTTGAGTCATATTGGTCACCGCTTAAAAAGTCTGCAAGTTTACAATCTGAACAATAAAAAAAGAAAAAAAAATCATATTGTGTGCCAATTTGACACATTTCGACAGTTTTAATGACAAAACAGAATGTTAAATGTTAAATAGTAAAAAAAAAAGGGGAAAAAATCAACACATTTATTCTGATCTAGAAATGAGAAAGGTCTTACCTTCAGCAGTCACTACGTTCAGGGTATGCACCCATATGAAAAGGAGACAGCTTTGCGTTATCACATGCATTTTTGCCCGTTTAAACTCTAAACTGTGAGAACAGTGGACTTTACAAGGACAATTATTGCTCAGTGATTTACACGAAACTGTCCTATTCCCTCCTCTACAAGGGATTAAACGTGGAAGTGACCACACACTGCCTTATATGACTGACTGGTACAGACAGAGGTTGTGAACCATGATGAAGTCAGCAGTTTGGATTGGCTGAGAGAGTGGAATGTTTCAACACACAGGACTTTATTTTTGTCTCATAATTCATTATAAATATTATCCAAATAAACAAAATAATAAAACAGCAAATCAGAAACAAGTTAACGTAATTCAATATTGCTAATCATCCAGTGAGATTTGTCTCTACAATTAAATTGCAGGCACAGAGGTATTTCATCATCATGTGCATTCCAATTTTGATGTTTATTTTTGACTGACTAAACAGTATTCCCGTAAAGGTTCTTCTTCTGGTAATCATTTGCAGCAATCAATTAAGCAAACAAAACAGTTTGTGCTTTGCCCATAAGACAGAGCACCCTTTCCCAATGTGAATTCATTCAAAAACTAGAAAAAGTGCACAGGTCTCCGCCAGGTCAGGTACGTTATTGTGGCCTCCTGGTGGCGTTATAAATGGCCAATACGAAAAGGGTGCCATTTCTGCCTTTCATGGCAATCGGACACTGCATTCATGATTTGAGGCATTTTGTTCCAAAAATGTGTTAAATTAGACCTGCTGGTGGCGCTATAACAGGCCAATGTGAAAAGGGTGGCATTTATTCCTCGGCCTAGTGGGAATGTACGTGTGAAATGATTTGAGGCATTTTGTTCAAAACGGACCAATCCTGCAAACTTTGGAAGCCAACCTTAGCCATTTTGGGGCAGAGGTTCTGAATTGGCATCCAGGGAGTGTGTGTGTGTGTGTGCACAGTTTCGCAGCGACCGGGACAATTAACGGTGCCGGAGATTAGCTGCTCACAGACAGATGGACACATGGACGGACGGACGGACAGGGTGCAAAACATACTCTGTCGCCATGCCTTTTGGCCTGGCGGAGACAATAAACACAACAAATGCATCTTAAGAAACAGTTCAATCACCAGCCTGGCTCCACCTACTGTACTAGTTAGCCACTCACTCAGCCACAACTCAGTCATCATTCACACCAGCTGACTCGGTCAGTCACTCCTCACCACTCATTCACAAACACACCAATGAGGGAAGAAAGTAAAGACATACACAGGGCAACACCACACAGAGTAAATACATATTGTTACATACATGTTATGACCCTCGGGGTCATAACAGTCATGATATGAATATTATAGCAAAATCTGATTGTTAAGCATGCTCATAAGTGTACTTGGTACCAGAGCACCCTAGGCCAATGATCAATGATCAATTTTATAATCTTATCAGCTGATCTGAGGCCGTATGTTCTGTACACTAGGGTGAAGAGAGGGGCTGAACTGTCAACTGATCACCATCTGGTGGTGAGTTGGTTCAGATGGCGGGGGAAGCCTCAGGACAGACCTGGCAAACCCAAGCGTGTAGTGCGGGTGAACTGTAGCCTGGTTCCAGCCGAATCTGCCTTTGCAAAATCGCATCGCACTTTAGCCCTCGGCAGATTAGGTCTGGCCCCCCTCCATAGAGAATCCATTTCTCTCCCTCCGCAGTGGTGTGGAGCCAACCAGGGCCCAGTATCCAAATGTGGGCGGGCTTATCACCTTATTTGGAGCAATGACGTACAAGGAAGCACTGCTCTGATTAGTTCGTGAACAAGGAAGCACTGCTCTGATTGGTTTAGGTCTAACCAATAGAGTCCGTTTGGATCTTTTTGTAACCGCCCCTTGGATTTTTTTTTATCGTTGATAGGGACCAGACTAATATCCACGCAGTGTGTCGTGTGATATTGTCTGGCCACGCGAGGCTAGGTGAACTGGGAACGTTTGGAGGTGACCTCTGTCCGGAAGGAATTTAACTCCCACCTCTGGAGGGACTTCTCTGACATCCCTGTGGAGGTTGCATGGGGACATTGAACAGGAATGCCTATATGCTTAGTTAAACTTTGGGAGACGAAGTTTGTTGCGGTCTTGCATGTTAAAGGAGGAGTTCACCCAAAAAATGACATATTTTCTATCAATTGCACACCCCATGAAGCCTTGAATTCATGGATTTATTTTTGTTTTTGTGGCATTCCTAAGCCAATAATTTGATGACCGGGTGTGTATCCGGTAGGAGACACAAACAATCTACTTTGTGTCTCCTACCGGATACATTAGCCGGTAGGAGACGGGAATCAAATTATTGGCTTAGGAATGCCACAAAAACAAAAATAAATCCATGGATTCAAGGCTTCATGGAGTGTGCAATTGATAGAAAATAATTCATTTTTTGGGTGAACTACTCCTTTAAGAATGGCATTGATTGAGCACAGCTGGTGAGACAGACAGTCTGGGGCTATGTAACCTCGCGTCACCAGTCTTTCCACCTCGGAGGAAAGCCTGGTATGCGTTACTAAAGACCCATATGATCCGGTCTAGGCCACGCCTACTGAAAAAATAAATAATAATAATGCTCTTTCCGGATTCTGCCCATCCGGTTTTGCGGTGCCGCTTTGTTTTTGTTCCCCAATCCCTATTTAAATGGAATAGAATTTCCCCGTGGGATAATACAGACGCTAAATAGTCTCCGGATAGTGCATGCACATTTATATTTAAAAAATAAGCTAAACTATGCCGCATCAAGGATTTTATTAGGACGGACCTATTTTGGGGTGAGTCAGGGTGAGGTCTTTCCGGCTCTGCCCATCCGGCCGCTTGATGACGCGGATGACGCGCCTGGTGACGTAGAGTTAGACCGGATCATAGACCCGAAAAGATATGCTGCCCAGGCTAGGGGCTATGGGAGAGAGAGTTGTTAAGAGATCAACTTGGAATCTTTTTTTTACTGGCAGGACGGTATTTTAATGACGTCACACGCACGCGCGTGCATGGCACGCGCACACCGCGTGCATTTTATTTTACCTTAAATTAGGAAACCTGTTTGTATAGGAAATGTTTTTTAGCTTAGTTTTAGTCTTTTTAAACTAATACAAATTCAAGGAATTATAGAACTGAAACTAAAAGTTTGCTTTGAACAAGTAATTTCTCTTCTTTGACGGTGGCTGAGGCATTGTTGTGTGCAGATAGGATACTGGCAGCAGATGCGAGGTGTGAGGAATCTGAGGAAACATTTTCACACTCACTTTTAAACCTGTTATGCAAAGCCATTTGGGTACTTGGCTCGTGAATCTACAGGGGGGGAGGGGCACGTTCTAGCGTGCTTGCACTGTACCGTGCCGTACCTTGCGCGTGAAAAAATTACTGGCCACACGCCGTCCTACCCCGTGTGGCCTCCACGACACCACTGTCTATATCTCCACTGTTTGAATTGTAATTGCCTGTAACTGCCTCTGCAGTTCATTGGCGTGACCTGTATCGCGGCCGCCATTTTGGAGAAGGTCTGGGCGAACCATGACAACAGACCCCGTGGCCACGCATGCATTATATGGAAGATTTGGTCATGGACCCCCATCCCATCTGAAATAATTTTGTTCCAGGGACCACCAGACAAGATTAGTGTTGTGAAATTATTTTAAAAAATATTCAAAGATTGTCCACATTTCTTCAAAAAAAAAAAGAGCCAATCTACAAGCTCACAACACGGCCGCTATTTTCAAATAGCCGATGTATATAACGTTATAAAACGTTTTAGCTCTCCAAGGGCAGGCTATGGATAGGATCTCTAGCATCTACCGTCTCACAGCCCGCAAATATCAACGGGAGTTTCCTGCAAGCGACGCCTCGCAAATCCCGGCCTGTGCCAAAGTAAGTGTGTAGGGTTTGGATCCGGAAACGGATCCAACAATGAGGACCTGGAATCAGTTCCTTCATATTTGGAACTGTTTCCGGAACCAGTTTTATCACACTGTCAGAGCTGGTATGTGGGCTTCACGTGTGCTATATGCAATTACAATATTGGTGGTTCCAACTCTGAGAGTGTACAAATGGAAACAATTCTGTTCCATTAGTACCCTCTCAGAGTTAAAGACATATAAAGGGTTAATTTGGAACCCCCTATAGGAAGCGTTAAAGGGAACAATTAAGGAATCGTTAAAATCCTAAAGGACTCCAACATATAGTGGCTGTGTGCTATTGACTGTATTTGTGTGTACGTGTTGAACAGAAGGAATATTTTCAATGTTGAATTAATTAACCTTTTTTCCCCCAGATTTGGACCAGACTGGGTTCTCGGAAAAAATAAGCTCAAAGATATTGTACATCTGCAGAAGCATTTTCTATTGTGCTGTAAATATGTTGTTTTTCACTGTTTGAAAATAAATAAATATATATATATATATATTATATTATATAGGCCCTGGCTGCTAAGGGCCCTGGTTGCTGTGTGTGTGCTCTTGGTCACTGTTTCGCAAACAGTGGGTCAGGACCCATGTTTGAGTCCTGGGCCAATTTTTATGGGTTGTGAGTATATTTCCCCTTTTTTGCGTTTCCTACGTTCAAAAAATAAAATATATATATTATTTCAAAAGATTAAAAAAAGTTTAAACCAAAAAATCGCAACAATTAAAAAAAACTATTAAAAACAATTCCAACATTTTGCAAAAGTATTTCATAAATAAAAATAAAGAAATAAAAAAAAATCTATACAGAGAAAATATTTTTTTATTTATTTAAGAAGAAGTGAAATTAGCAGATCTGCAAGCTCCAAACGTGGTGCGAAGTGGCGCCTTGTGAGCTTGTAGATCTGCTGTTTTCACTAGTTTGGGTCCCGGGCATGATACATTTCTTTGGGAACCACTGCTCTTGATAACAGCAAGTCTGTGTGTGTGTGTGTGTGTGTGTGTGTGTGTGTGTGTGTGTGTGTGTGTGTGTGTGTGTGTGTGTGTGTGTGTGTGTGTGTGTGTGTGTGTGTGTGTGTGTGCGCGCACGCGTGCGTGCTCTTGATAACAAGTCAGTATGTTGCCTTGCTATTTGATCATGTGCTTCTGCCCTTGTTCTTAATGCATGGTGAAAAGGGGTGTACTGTAACTTAATATTACACCAGGTGTTGTCTATAAGAATTGATTGAAGGGTGTAGCATTGTTGATCATACTTATTTACTATGACAAATATCCAGCCAGATCAAAAAGTTAGTAGGCCTATTCTAATAAATGTGATTATTGGCAAGAGCAGTGTGCAAGATATTGCATGGCTTTTTAAACCAGTAAATATTGGAAAAGTGCAATGGATATCAACAATGACTATTAATTTTGATATTTTCCTTTCATTTTGAACAGAGACAAAAAGACAGAGTTGAGAATAAAATACCATGTTTTATTTAGATTGCTGCAGGTGAGGGCACTGCAGAGAGTCCAGGTTTATTACATTACATTACATTACATTACAGTCATTTAGCAGACGCTTTTATCCAAAGCGACTTACAATAAGTGCATTAAACATAGGTAGGGAAGGAAACTACTAATCACCAGAAGTCTTAAGTGCATTCTCTTCTAAAACAAGCAACTAACAGTATACCTAGGCTAGCGCTAAGGTAAAAGTGGAATATATCAGCTAACTACTTTCTTAAACAGATGAGACAAGGAGATGAGACAAGTTTATAATGTTACAACATCATTTGTCAAATTCTTACTTATTCATTTTCGTTGGTGTCGGGCAGATACCTCATATTCTAACGTTTTGTGTTTTTTTTTCATAAATTATTGCCCTACTTTATCATACTACAGTGTCACACAAAACGATCAAAAGTAGCAGATTCTGAATTTGAATCCTGAAAAGTAACAGGTTTCCACCCGACAGAGACGATTTCCTTATTTGTTAGTTAATTTCTAGTTGGATAAGAAATAACAAACAGGCAGTGTTATCGTACCATCAGTACACTTCTGACGCAGATTAATAATACTGGTCTGGCCACGGAATTTACATAGAAATGAAAGGGATGTATCATGTGGTGCATGCAATTTATTATCAGGGTTTTCAATTTTGAATCTGATATTGTTCCGGTTCATATCTTCCTCATTCACAGTGCAGGGTTCTGTAACGGATTAAAGACAAGAGAGATGACATTAATGCTTGACAATCACATAGTCATTTTTAAATCATTTTGGACATTACAGTATGAATTGGCATCTATGGTAGGTCCATGATCCCACTCCATGGCCAGCATTAAAGGACCACTTCACGCATTTTTAACCTATCTTCACATAATTGGTCCGCACTAATGATCAAGATTGTTTGATAATTTCAAACGAGATGTCAAACTTTTTATTTTATTGATGCAAGAACAACAGAGCACAGACAGAAGTCCTGACGTCACTCGTTCATCCCCTGGGTCGCGGAAGTCATTTCTCTATGGAGAATAACATTGGGTCATCTTAGAATCGTCTCATATAAGAATTGTGGTTCAAAACTAAACAAACTGTCTCTGCGATATTGTCAGGGAGGTGGCTCTGTATCGTTTATGATAGTCAGTCACTCATATTTGATACAGTCTGTTTCTAGCGAAAATTTAACTAATTTGGCGGAATTAACATTAGTGTTTTCTCACCGTCAGTTGATGCTTCATATCCATAAGAGTCAAACCATTTGTTTATTTTTGGAATACAGTTCTTATTTGACGCGATATTAAACACGTCTATGGGAATTCAGATTGGGGGGAAAAAACGCGACCCAGGTAGGATGCGTAAATTACGTCAGACTTTGGTGCTCTATGGCTTCTATTTTAGAATACTAACTTTCCAGCAAGAGAAAGGTTGTAGTTTTGTAATTCGCTTGGAGTCCAAATTGATGATGTAATCGGTAGGCAGGTTTCTGAACTGTCCACAGCCCACCTCTAAGCTGCAGAGCGAGTAGACGGGAATTGGAGCTGTCCTAATCAGCATTAGTGAGGACCAATTATACGAAGATATGGTTGAAAGTCGGTGAAGTTCTCCTTTAAGTAATTGATGATTCAATAACAGCTGATCTTTAGACTACGGGATATCTCACCATGCATGTATTTGAAAGTTTTTTTTTTTTGCCAGGCATTATTATATTACTAAATGTTTTATTGTAAAGGCAGCAACATGAACCTTGTTCTCTTCATGAACTATTCCATAATGGTCTTACACACACACATTCATAAACATTATGTCAACTGTAGATCCTTTTGATACTCAACCAAACTCATTTTTACATTCTCTTCTAATTCCATGTAGGCTGGGTTAGGGCTGGGCAATTAACGCAAAATATATCGAAAACCAATATTTAAAACCAATAACCGACTTAAACGTAAAAAGGTTGATAAACCACATAACCCTGTATTATACTTTGTTGTACAATTTCGGCGTACAAAAACATTTGAAACTAGACGCGTCGCAATTCTGGGAAATTGCAAAGTGTGGTTGCGCAGACGCCGGTCGCGGGTCGCAGGCGGCCGCCGGGACGCGAGGAATACGCTGGGAGGATTACCGTCGGAGGCCGCGCAATGTGCGATTCGAATTCGGTGCCGATCGGATCCCGCGCTCGTGACACGTGCCGTTTTGATTTGAGGAAATAGGCCCCTACCACTAAATGAATAGGCCCCTCCCACAAATATAGCGGGCCGTCGAGTCGTCATGTCACTCCTGAGATCACGTGCTTTTCATTTTGAGAGAACTGATCCCCCCAAAAATCATGTTTTTGCATCAAGCGGTTACGTTTTGCGCATTTGTGGCGCCCCCTATGGATCAAAGTGGAAATGATTCGTTGAATAAACCACCCTCGACATGTGATTCAAATTTGGGATCTATTGGACGTTTCGTTCGTAATTTTTGGCATTTTTGGTAAAACGGGCCCCTCCCACTAACTTTGGAAGCCAATTACGAACGAACGGTAAGGACTATAAAAATGCCGTTTGGATATGTTTATCGCATGGGTCCAGAGATCACGTGTGTTTTGAAGAAAATTCAAAATGGCTGAGAATCTATCCAGACGCAAATGGGCGTGGCCTATATGGGGAGTTGCGTCATGACCCAAGACATTTAGGGGTAAAGATGTTTTCATTTTACGACCTACGGTTCAAAAGTTATAGGCCAAAAGGTAAAGTGGACTGTTATAGCGCCACCATGTGGCCAACTGGTGTAATTATTTTATTAATAATTTTGCAATAAACTATGAACCTCCCCTCAAAGTTTTTTAACTCTAGCCTTTACGGTTTCTGAGAAAAAAATACTTGAATTTGAGTTTTTTCATTATTCGATTAAAGTGGGGAAATTTAATAAACTAATAAATCAATATCAATTAAACTATGTAACCAATCTCTTAGCAAAGTACAAGCAGTCTGGTCCCGGTGAAGCCGGTCATTTTGAAAATTTGGGAAAAAAAACTGTGGGAGAAATAGCGCGCGAGACATTTTTTTATCTAGAAAGTGGAATGATAAAGGGGGTAGAGTACTATAGTCTGGTTAATCATTCGGGCAACCACACTAAATAGCAGATCTACAAGCTCACAACGTGTCGCATCGTGGCGCGTCATGAGCTTGTGAGCGTTGTGACCTTCACTATTGAGCTTGAAATATAATGGTGATATTGATTTGAAGTCATACTGTCCAGCCCTAGGCTGGGTGCAGACTCTATAATTCCTCATTGAAATCAATATATTATTAGAATATACAAAACGTAATAACAGATTCCAACATCATTTTTTAAGAAAGAATAGTGACTTACTGAGGCATTTCACATCTCCAACCCATTGACCATTCTGGCAGGTACGAGATCGACCTTCAATGATGTAGGAGCTCTGGCAATCATATTCAACGATCTCACCGTAGCTATACTCGTCTTTTTTCATGTTTTTGAGGTCTCCGTCCTCAAGACGTGGTGGTGCTCCACAGCTGTTGGATTCTACAGTATGACATAATGTTCAAAAACATATTTTTTACTGTTACAGTACTTTGGGTTTAGCAAAGCAAGAAACACGTTCAATATACACGTTCTTTTGGTGAAGTTCTTCCTGGTTTGAGCACACACACACACACACACACACACACACACACACACACACACACACACACACACACACACACACACACACACACAGACAGACAGACAGACAGACAGACAGACAGACAGACAGACAGACAGACAGACAGACAGACAGACAGACAGACAGACAGACATTATGTTTTCCAACCAGACAAACAGTGATCTGACCAGATATCAAAAGAAAGGACTTTACCTGAACAAATTGGAACTTTATCACTCCAGTTTCCATTTGCCCGACATTCAATCTGTTCACTCCCTTGAAGATACAGTCTGCCGGAGCACCGAAACTGTAACTCGTCGCCTTTCCATAATAGTGAGGTTTGGGGTTGGTTTTTTATCTTCAAATTGGCAGGCAGTTGTGGAACTTTACAAGGAACTGTTTTGGGGGAAATGGTCATCAATAAAAAAATACGAATTATTTACAGTATGAACTGTACGGAAGAGAAGAGGTGATCTGGAGCTATAAGATATAAGACATGACCACAAGACTAACTGATCTAACCGAACCACTCCAGGTCAGCTCTTCTCATCCTTGCAGTTCAGTTGTTATGTTGTTATGTGACACAAGATACAAGATAGACACGACCATAGCAGTATAAGGTCTGCTCGATGCTCAATAGAGGATTTTTGTTTTTAGAAAGATCCTGATCTAAAAACAAAAATCCTCTAACTACTGTAACTGAAGCTCTCCATCTCACATCTTCTCTTCCATATAACTGTGACATACCTACTATATGCATTGAAACATTGGGTTTAACCACTTAAGCCCTAGACCTGGTGCTTTTTTCTGTCTTCACCAAATCTCTTCACCAACAATAGCCGATCTACAGGCCCACAACACATCTCAATGCAATGTGTTGTGAGCTTGTAGATCAGCTATTTTTGGCTAATGTTCTCCTCAGAATATGGAAGCATGGGGTTCAAGTGGTTAAAAATAATGGACACATACAGTAACAATTGATGTTGCTTCAGTAGGAGTCATTATTGTAATTATCAAACTTTAGACTAAAGAAACATTGTAAGGTAAACAATCTTCCATGTTTTGGCCATACATATTAGATACATATTGGGTAGTAATTGTATATAAACTAGAAAAAGTGCTCCTCGGAGCACAGGTCTCCGCCAGGTTAGGTAGATTATTGTGGCCTCCTGGTGGCGCTATAATAGGCCAATGTGAAAAGGGTGCCATTCCTTATTAGGCCTTGCACGGCAATCGGACACTGCATTCATGGCTTGGGGCATTTTGTGCAAAAAAATTGTTTTTTCTAAATTAGACCTGCTGGTGGCGCTATAACAGGCCAATGTTAAAAGGGTGGCATTTGTTCCTCAACATAGTGTGAAGGCGCGTGCAAAGTTTGACCGCAATCGGACGGTGCGTTCATGATTTGCGGAATTTTGTTCAAAACAAGCCACTACTGACACATCCGTCTTGATCACATGACTGTGGAGATCTTGTGTACAGATTTGTGTGAAATTTGGATAAAATCGGAAGGAGTTATATTTAAAAAAAATGTTTTACGTAAGCCGGCCTCCTGGTGGCGCTATAAAAGGCAGATGTGAAAAATGCAGGGCAAAGGTTTTTCCTTGACCTCTAGGGAGTGCGCATACAAAGTTTTACACAGATCGGTGCAGTTATAGGTACAAACATGAATCGGCCTGTTATAGCTCCACCATGAGGCTGATTTGAAAATGTTCAAGTGCCATTTATTCCTTGGCATAGTGGAAATATGCGAGCAAATTGCGGAAATTGCATGCTGTGTTCATGATTTGAGGCATTTTGTTCAAAACGGAGCACTCCTGCAAACTTTGGAAGCCATTTTTAGCCAATCAAGATGGAATATGAAAAATCTGAAAAACCTGTTTCGTTTAATGACTATAGAGATACTGTGTACCGATTTGCGGGATTTTTGGACAAAATCTGTAGGAGTACTGTCAAAAAATATGTTTTGCACAAATTGGCCTCCTGGTGGCGCTATAACAGGGCCATGTGAAAAATTTGGGGCAGAGGTTCGGAATTGGCATCCAGGGAGTGTGTGTGCACAGTGGCGCTGTGATCAAGCCAATGGTGGCAGAGATTAGCTGGTCACAGACGGACACACGGACGGACGGACGGACGGACGGACGGGGTGGAAAACATACTCTCTCGCCATGCCTTTCGGCCTGGCGGAGACAATAAAGTATTGATTCAGACCAGCAGCACACTGGGGGTGGTCCACTTCTCTGTTCTATTTGATGGTGTGGTGAGCGGAGAGCTTTTGTTTCCCTGCGTCTCCTGATATAATTTTATCACTTAAAGGAGAATTTTGGACTAAAGTTTTCTTACCTTTTCTATGACGTTATGATATCTTAGGATGAATGGTACAGTAGAAAAATGTCATAACTCCACCCCTGAGCCGCCACAGCTTAAAAGGTGCGCGGATAGGCCTTAGGTTAGATCACATATTTTAATAGCTTTTTTAAAAGTTTTTTTTGGTGAGATCTGACGTTCATAGTGACAAAACACTATGCAACCAAAAAAAAAAAAAAAAAAAAAAACAGAAGTCTCGCTAGACGAGATTGAAATCTCGAGATTTCAATCTCGTCTAGCGAGACTTCTTTTTTTTTTTTTTTTTTTTTTGGGACAGTGTTCTGTCACTATGAACGTCAGATCTCAAAAAAAAAAAAAAAAAAAAGCTATTAAAATATGTGATCTAACCTAAGGCCTATCCGCGCACCTTTTAAGTTGTGGCGGCTCAGGGGTGGAGTTATGATTTTTTTCTACTGTACCATTCATCCTAAGATATCATAACGTCATAGAAAAGGTAAGAAAACTTTAGTCCAAAATTCTCCTTTAATGCTGCCTTTGGCAGATCAATTTCCTCAGCAGTTGCTGAATCTGTCATTTTAATAACAATGCGCCAGGTGCAGGGGCACATACATAGAGTAGCTCTTAACCACAGGAACCCTGTTCTGTCCGGGTAGCTCAGTCGGTAGAGCTCTTGCCTTTGGACCACAAGGTTATGGGTTCGATCTCGGGCACCGCCAACTCAGTGTATATGTGGCACGGCTTGGGGGCGGTAATTCGTGCGGTAAATACGGGGAGCTGGTCGTAGGGGTGGCGCTCCACCTCAGCAATCCATTTCCCAGGGGTCTAGCGCATTGTAACAGGGACAGACTTCTGTGATATCGGCTGATACAGACAGCCTCTCCCGTTCTACTTACTTTATTGTACCCTATTTGGCCACCTTAAGTTACACATAGTCTAGTCTAATTTGCCTAGTGCAAATTTGCTGCCCCCTACCATTGCCTGATAACTCAGGCACATTTGACTATTGCTTTAATGCTAAGACTGTACTCTACCGGCCTGGGCCGCTGGCGTAGCGGTCCAGGCACCTCGGCTCCAAAGTAGCCTGTCAGCACATTGCGGGTTCGAGTCCCGATCCCGACGACCTTTGCTGCATGTCACACCCCATCCCTCTCCCCTTTTTCTGCCAGGCTACTATCCTATCAATACAGGCATGAAATAAATAAAAAAAGAAAAGAAATAAAAGACTATACTGTACCGTCACAAGAAGGGAACACATGGTCCCACTGTCCAGTTTCATTACATGCCAGCTCTGATGTGCCATTCAGTCGTTTCGGAGCTGAACAGCTGAATGTTAGAGTTTCAAGTGTAGGGCCAGCCTTTACTCGTTGAGGTTTAATATCAATCTCTCCATCTGCAGGCGGTCGGGGGCAGGTCACATCTAAGACATTGCACAAACAAACATGGAAAGACAGTTAACCAGCTGTACAAATAGGGCTACACACACTCAGCATGTCTAGAAACGTGGATAAATCACATGGACTGTATTGAGCTGCCTTGTGTGGGGAGAGAGAGAGAACGAGAGAGCGAGAGAGAGCGCGAGAGAGCGAGAGCGAGAGAGAGAGAGAGAGAGAATATATTAGGTAAAAACGAGAGGAAACAAATCTATATAAGCTAAGAGAAGAAGAGGCAGTCAATTCAAAGAGATTTCTGACATTTCAATGTATTGTCACAGTTATTCACGATTGTGTTCCTTATCAACAACACAGTCTGAAAGCCCCACTAGTGCTTCCAACATCTCAGATAGTAGATTTTGAGAGATCTCGTTTGGGACCAAAGATTTTTTTTTTTTTACAAAGTTTTCATGACAAATGGCCCATTATATTTTGAAATGTTTTGGAAATTTGCACACAGTAAGTTTCATAGCAATCTGGCTGCCGATTCGATTTTGAGATATCTCAAACAGACATTTTGGCCTAAGGGCAAGAAGAAAGACCATGGGGTTCATCTTCTGGGGAGCATGAATGTGCACAGCTAATTCCATGGCAATCCAGTGGGTAGTTTTTTACACCTAATTGTTAAGGACCAAAGTGGACCAACATTGCCATCCTTGGAGCCCCAGCACTAGCAGGGCTGAAATGTAAAATTATATTTTTGATTGAATATGATGATTTCACCAGTGATCCACAAGTGTCCACAGATCAACAGTTCCTTCACTTGACTGATAACTCAGGCACATTTGGCCATTACAATATCTGCACTGCATTGATCCGAAGACTATACCTTCACAAGAAGGAATTGGATGGTTCCACTTTTCATCTTCACCACATGTCAGCACTGACGTTCCATTCAGTTTTTTCCCACGGGTGTCACAGCTGAATGTTAGCTTTTGGTCAACAGGTATGCGGCCATTGTTGTCTGGCAGACCATGGATAGTAATGTCACCTGCAGCCAGTTCGGGCCTGGGGCAGCTCTTAGCTTCAATACACAAACAAACATGGAAGGACAGTTAACCATCTGTACACACAAAATAATGCAGATAAAGCATGTGTCTAGAAGCAGCCAGAACGCATTGATAAATCACATGTACTATGGAACTGTCCTGTGTCTCGAGGGAGAGTGTGTGTGTGTATGAGAGAGACAGAGGGAGAGAAAATATTAGTTAAAAATTGACAAAATCTCTACATATGCAGTACAAGTTAAGAGAAGAAGCAGGAATAGCAAAGGGATTTCTGGCATTGACATTTAATTTATTTTCACAGTTCATGTATTCCTCATCAACTACATTCTCTCAGTGCCAGACCCCGAGTTATCCCGAGTTTTTAAAAAAAAATAAAAAAATAGAATTTTTTTTTTTTTTTTCTTGAAAAAAGTGTTCAGAACCCAAGATATCATTATCTGAAGATTTGCAGCTCCATCCACTCTTTGTTTAACCTAAAACTGAAAAAGGCTGTATCTCGCTTCCTAAGCACTTTTTATTTTCTTTGAAAAAAACAAACAAAAATTCTGGCAAAGTTCGCAATAATTTTTTTATTTCATTGGCACTGAAAGAGTTAAGAGCCCTATTTAGGGGAAACAGGAGAAACGGTATGAATCGCAGTCAATGGCTGGGCAGGTGGGGGTGTTGTGACAGACTAGAGAAGGGTGGAGTACCCACAATGAAGTGGCGAGGTAGGGCGGGTTCACCGTGAGGGGTGGGGTGCCGCGGTAATCGGCAGGTAATGAGACAATTAAGGGACACAGGTGCAGCAAGCCGCTTGATGGATGGACACACAGGGTTGAGATTACATGTTTTTTACCGTCCTATTTTATTTGCATTAACAAACGTTGCTGTGATTCATGCTATACTATTAATAAATGGGAACATCACCCGCCAGCAGTTTTGGTCATTTGATTATTGAATGCGTTAAAAACAGTTTCCCTGTGCCTAGCCGAGTGGCTAATTGTTTGTTCAAGATAGTCACTACAAGGGATAAAAAGCAAAAAAAACAAACAAGCAAAATAAACTCCAAAACAACACTCACAGTGTGATCGCAATAGTCTTTTATCGATTTGCATAAGGCTGTGTTTAAATCCACCGCTTCATCTTGAAGAAATTGTACTTTATAAGTCACTTCTGGGTTCAAACATCAAGATATGCATGAGCGAAGAACGCGCCAGAGCGTACACGTGTGGTTCAACCGGAGCTCATTTACACGCACGCTAGCGTCCAGACGCTTGCGTCTTTCCTGCATAAAACCGCCTAGCTCGGAAGTGTTTAAAAAAGTGTTTATTTTCTTCTTCTATGGTTATATTTTGGAAAGGTTATCACCGTGGCTGGATAGAAGACACATGAGATCACACCATGAGGTTTGTTTTGGAGTTTATAACTGGATGTTTGAATATTTCCCCTTTTTGTTGGATTCTTCATTCAATGTAAAGGAATGTTACAAACAAAAGTTCTCCTTGTGTCGAAGACATAATGGGGCGAGTAAACAATAGAAATGTAAGTAATTTTTGGGGTGAAGTGAACTAATCCATTAACCACATGAACCCTTAAGGCCTAGCGTCCCTATTCTGGGGCAAACATTCAGCAGACATAGCAAATCTAAAAGCTTACATTGCGTCAAAGCATGCTAAAATATATGTTTTTCAGCTTGGGAGATTCATGTCCAAGGAAAAAGACAAGCAAAATTGCATTGTGCTGCTCATTTGGAAAAGCAACCAGGTCTAGGAAAATAAGCCCAAAAGAAGCGACTATAGGCCACATGAGCACTTTAAATCTACATACTGTATACATCGGCTATTTGAAAATAGCCGATCTACAAGCTAACAACACGTCGCAATGCGACGTGTTGTGAGCTTAGCAGATCTGCTATTTTCAAAAAGTCTTGAAATAAAATGTGGAATATTTGAAAGATTTTGGAAACATTCTAACAACACAAATCTCGTACGGGGGCTCCCTGGCACAGAACATTTTCAGATGGGGGTTATAGGGACAAATACATATGAATTTGGGGGTCCTTGACATGAAAATATTTGTGAACCACTGGTTTAAATAATAATTATAAAAAGGCAAGCCCAAATAAACACCTACACTTTAGAAACAAGCCCAAAAAGAAAAGTCGCTTATAATAAGCAGACATGGCAACACTGCTCTCTTCCCACACTGGCGCACGGCAAGTCTCCAAAATACCAAACACATGATGCAGGCAGGGAAAATCACGCCACCTCGTCTGCAGAAATGGCCAATTCACCCATCCACTCTATGCCTCACACACAAATCTGCCTGCCCCACTACTGGACCTTAGAGGTTGTAGATTTTGCGATATCTTGTTTAGGACCAGAGTGAAAATGTTGGCCCAAGGGTGGTGCTAACTAGAGGAAAGGCCACGGGATCACCAAAAGCAGTAGCTTTGTCAGCAAGTCCATGGCGACCCAGCCAGTAGTTTTAAAGAGCTATCATGTTTGAGACCAAAGTGTTGGACAGAGTTTTGTCAGTGCTCTTACGCAATGGTCTATGAAAAACAAGTCATGGGCCTGTTTCCAGATATTCATCATGACACACAACAGAAGCAGCATGTTTACAAAAGCTTAACAATCATTGCATCATTTGCTATAACAAGCCTAATGTTGAAATAGCCAATACTCACCTATACAATGAAATTGTGGTGTCTTTGGCTTCCATTCACCATTTTTGCATTTAATGTTGTCCTTCCCTTCCGGGTTTTTTTCAAGGCGGCATTTATATATTACCTCCGTTTCAGACAAGTATTCTTTCTGATAATCAGACATGACAATTGCGTCTTTAACTTTTGGTGGTGGTCTGCAACGGTTTTCAACGGCTGCAAGAGATGAAAATACATTTAAGATCACACTTATACAGTAACATAACAGTATCATTTAAAATATTATTAGAAATCAGAAATTTGAATGTGGATGTCTTACGTTTACAAATTGTTGTGGTGTCGTTCAAGTCCCATTCTCCATTCTTACAAGTTATTACACTTATGTCTGGTGAGTGGTATCCCTTGTCACAAACAAATGGAATGCGTTGGTCATCAGTTTGAGCTCTCATTTCAGCATGAAGAATCTGAGGAATTTCGCCACATTTATTCTTATCTAGAAAGATAAGATATATATAAGATTAAGTTGTCATATCATGGTGAAAAAAGGTCAACAAATATAATCAAAATAGTTTGAAAGTATTTTGTATTGGAACCAAGTTTGAAACCTGTTTCTGTAGGGAAATACTCTGTCCTTTAATTATGGTCCCCATCAGTGGTGTAAAGTACAATTCTGAGGTACTTTTTACTTTACTGGAGTATTTCCAATTGTCTATACTTTTACTTCTACTCCACTACACCTCAGAGGCAAATATTGTACTTTTAATCCACTACAATTATCTGAAAACTTTAGTTACTAGTTACTTTGCAGAAATAAATATATTATTACATTATAAATCATACATTAACCACTTTAGCCCTATTTTATACCTAGGATATTTGTAAATAGCCGATCTACAAGCACACGACGCGTTGTGAGCTTGGAGATCTGCTATTTTCAAACAGTTTAGTACGTTTGGTACTTTAAGTACGTTTTGATACCAATACTTTTGTACTTTTTCCGAAACTTTCACTTGTAACAGAGTACTTCTACATTGCAGTATTGATACTTTTACTTTAAGTACATTTTAGTACTTTTTCCACCACTGGTCCCCATTAGCCACACCAGAAAGATGAACAGAAAGTGCTATGTGTGATAGCCTGTAAGACTCAATCGTTGATGAACATTTGGACAGAAATATGGAATGAAAACTAACACATTGAAATGGAAGATTATACAAAATGAAGTCAACTTAACTAATAATGATTAATACACCATAAAAAAAGAATTATGCAAATCTCGGGAAACACATAATGTTGTGGTTGCAATGTGGATGTCAGACTGGGCCAGGCTGTGTCAGTCATCTATGATGTCACTTGTCTATATCAGGGCTATGAAATATTACTCCAAAATTGGACAAGGTTTCAGCCCCAGTTACTCCATTATACAATTAAAGTTCAATATTTCAAAAAGTATACAAAAAAAAAAAAAAAAAAGTTTTTGGAAGTACTTCTCCTACTGGCAGCGAAAAAATAAAATGTTTGGCGCAGTTGCGCCAGTGGTTTGCCGTGGTGGAAAAAGTACTCACATTTTTTTACTTAAGTAAAAGTATCAATACTGCAGTGTAGAAATTCTCTGTTAGAAGTAAAAGTAAGGTATTTTACTAAACGTAAAAAAGTATTGGTATCAAAATGTACTTAAAGCACCAAAAGTTAAAGTATTGTGCAGAATGTCCCATTGAAGTTAAAAATCTATAAAAAGGTTTTGAAAATAGCAGATCTACAAGCTCACAGTGTGTCGCGTGAGCTTGTAGATTGGCTATTTTCAAATGGCAGAAATATATATAGGGCTGAAGTGGTTAATGTATGTTTTACAATAAGTACAATATTTGCCTCTGAGATGAAGTGGAGTAGAAGTAAAAGTATTGAAAATGGGAAATACTGCAGGAAAGTAAAAATTCCTCAAAAGTGTACTTAAGTACAGTACCTAGGTAAATGTACTTAGTTACTTTACACCACTGGTGTTTTGCACTGGTGTTTTGTGGTTTGCAATATTAGCTCTGTAAACACAGCCCCCCCCCCCTCCCCCCCCCCCCCCACACACACACACACACACACACACACACACACACACACACACACACACACACACACACACACACACACACACACACACACACACACACACACACACACACACACACCCTCTTGAAGACAGAAATCAGCTTTCGTTGATTGCATTTATAGCCTGTTTATTTAAATGAACTACAAATATGAAAGATCCCTTACCAATACATCTTGGAGTTTCACTCCACACCCCGTCATTGCATGTCGTGTTTCCCCACCAGCCTTTGTTGAAACGCTTATAGTTTGCATTGCAGGTGTAGAACATTTTTGTCTGATTTGCATCAGGGAATCCAAATCCATGTTCAACTTTAGGGTACTTACAAGTTGTGATAGCTAGAGGAATTCAAGGTGAGAAAAATAAATAGCAGAAGCACAGCAAAAATGGAATAATGAAAAAAAATGTTGTGAATCATCCAAAGAGCATCAGCGACGTTGATAATGGATATGTGTACATGGACAAACTAGGTGGAACATCTATATGTTAGTACTACTAACTGTGCTGAGTGCAAGAATTCACTGGTTACTACTCTTGAAATATCATGTCATCTGCATGCCCATTTCACAGCACGTTGCAACTGTTCTTCTGCACCAGTTGTTTTGGGTGAATAAACTGCTTGAGCTGCATACCATAGGGCATACAAATGTGGTAGACACTTTCCCATGTATTTCAAAGAGCCTCATCCATTTACGGAGTGGACAGCTTGTTGCATAGTAGTAGTATGTTATAGTAGGCTAGTAGTAGTTAATTTTTTTGCCAGATCGCTTTGTAACATCGCACAACACAGAACATAGAACCAAAACAACACGTTCGTTCGTTATTCTGATTTACAGCAAATTTCACTGTGAACAGGGCCCAACTGTCTAATATCATCTCATGACCCGAAAGCAAATAATTTTTATTCATAGCTAATGCTGTTGTAAATGGGCCCTGCTGTTGTTGTAAATGCTATTAATCTTATGCTACTTAAAATATTTTTTTAACAGTTTAACAATACTTGGGCACAATACAACCGGTAATGTAACTTTTTTAATGAGTAAAACGTAATTTTGTCCAGTCTGTATGGTAGTATGTTTACACAATTTATTACACGGCTTGGTTGAATGCTTGATTCTGATTGGCCAATCGCTGAATTCAGCGGTGTGTTATTTCTGTATATTGACCGATGAGCTAACAGACCGCTGTCAAATCAAAGACTCTGCTGCTGCTTGATTCTGTGCTGTATCCAACATGACAGCCATGTAAACAAACACGCAATGTCATTTACAACTAAACGTTGCTCTCAAGAATGTTTTTGAAAACATTTGAAGCGAGAAATAGACAATGCAGTAACCGAAAATGTATTCTATTTGATCAACACTTCCTTGTTTTCCGAGTGCATTTGGAGTAAACCAAGATTATAATAATAGTTCTCAAAACCTGATAAAATAAAATAAAATAAAATTATCATACAACAATCACTTTACTCCTTGTGTAGCACATAGTCATTCAGTACTGTACCTGCACATACAGGGGATGATTCCCATTCTCCAGTATCTAGGCAGGTAATAACTTTAGTGCCTTCACTACCAATAGAGTAACCACTGTCACATGTTACTCTTACTGTATCATCAGGTGAGAATAAACGACTGGCATCATAACTGGTTCCTGGGACTCTAGTCAGTGTACATGTCACACCTGAAATTGGAAAATCAAATGTGTAATGAGTTAGTTTGTTACAATAAATGACCATGATGAACATAATTATTTGCCATACTTTGCCAAATTTAACGAAGTGTAAATAAAAAAGAACTCTAATAGAGCCATCCTATCAGTAGATTGTTGTATGCCATAAACCCTACCTGCACATCTCTCAATCCTACTCCAACCATCTCTTCCACAGGAAGCTTGACGAGTATCTCTCTCTTTCAAACAGCGATACCTGACAATTTGGTTTGATTTGTATTCCATCTTTTGTGGATTCTCAATCTCAGCATTTGGAATATCAGGTTTCTCACATTTAATTTCTGTAAGAAAATAAATGGTATCAAGAAGAGGTCTGCACACACAGTTAGTTTGTTACAATAAATGACCATGATGAACATAATTATTTGCCATACTTTGCCAAATTTAACGAAGTGTAAATAAAAAAGAACTCTAATAGAGCCATCCTATCAGTAGATTGTTGTATGCCATAAACCCTACCTGCACATCTCTCAATCCTACTCCAACCATCTCTTCCACAGGAAGCTTGACGAGTATCTCTCTCTTTCAAACAGCGATACCTGACAATTTGGTTTGATTTGTATTCCATCTTTTGTGGATTCTCAATCTCAGCATTTGGAATATCAGGTTTCTCACATTTAATTTCTGTAAGAAAATAAATGGTATCAAGAAGAGGTCTGCACACACTAACTGGATATTTGTATGCCAGCTCACACACAGATTGTGTCACCATCACAATACCTGCACACAGGGGTTTTGGTGTCCATGATCCATCCCTTGTGCAAGTGGCAGTTTTACTGACATCTGTGGCTTTGTAGCCTCTGCTACATGTATAAGATACAGTGTCACCCAGCTTCTTCGTTATATAATAAGCCCATGAAACGCCAGTTTCTTGTCCCGGATTGTGACATGTTATTTCTTGAGGAGAAAGAGAATTACATGTTGGTGGGAATAATTTGAAGTAAACCAAGATTATAATATTAGTAATCAAACCCTGAGAGATAGAATAACATAAAACTATCATATAACAATCACTTTGCTCCTTGTGTAGCACATACAGTCATTCAGTATACTGTACCTGCACATACAGGGGATAATTCCCATTCTCCAGTATATAGGCAGGTAATAACTTTAGAGTCTTCACTACCAATAGAGTAACCCCGGTCACATGTTACTGTTACTGTATCATCAGGTGAGAATAAACGACTGGCATCATAACTGGTTCCTGGGACTCTAGTCAGTGTACATCTCACAGCTGAAATAGTTGGAAAATCAAAATAAGTTAAAAGTTAATTTGTTACAATAAATAGGACCATGATGAACATCATTCTTTGTCATACTTCAACAATTTAACAAGGTATAATTGAAGTTACTCATTCTCAATAAGATACTCACTTTCACACAATGGTGTAGGAATCCAATCGGCTCTGTTACCTACTTTTGTACATTTTGAAGGTACAGGATGAGAACGTTTGAACTTTTTGTCACACTCAAAGTTCAGGGTTTCATCTTTCTTATACTCAGCGGCGGGATTGCCAAGCACATTTCCATTATCAATCTGTGGTGGTGTACATTTGACTTCTGTTGACGAACACACACAAAATATCAATCCACAGTATATATGGTAGTATGAGATATTGGGTATTTTTGCAAATATACAGTATGTAAGACTTATGAGTGTGTAGGCCTATACATTCAGATGTAAATGACAGGTGTTTTAATCATGGCAACTTTCTTCCCCAACATCAAAATGATCAGCTATTTTCAAATGGCCGAAATGTATATAGGGCTGAAGTGGTTAATGTATGTTTTCTAATGATAATCAAACAACATCTACAAAGTAACTAGTAACTAAAGTTTTCAAATAATTGTAGTGGCATAAAAGTATAATATTTGTCTCTGAGATGTAGTGGAGTAGAAGTAAAAGTATTTAAAATTGGAAATACTCCAGTAAAGTAAAAATTCCTCATAGTTGAACCTAAATACAGTACTTGAGTAAAGGTAATTCGTTTTTTCCCCCCATATATATAAATATTGAACCAATGAAAAGTAACAAGAAATTGTGACTACATAATAACAAAATGTATTGATTACAATCAATATAATTAACATTTTAGATAGTTATGGTAGAAAGCCAATGTGTGCAATTGTATGACTGTGACAGAAGTTCAGTGTTATTTAAAAGGAAGGACGTTTTGGCCAGCCTTGCCTGGGTTGAGGAAGAGAGGAAAGGAGAAGTTTAGACATTTCTATGGCCTAACTAACTATATCCTACTACAGTACCAATGCATGATGGAGCTGGGCCACTCCAACGTCCATTGTCATCACAGTCGATCTCTACTGATCCTTGCAGAATCAAATCACGTGACCTGCAACTAAACCGAAGTACACTGCCATAAGTTGCCTCCTCCCGGTCTCCAATTATTTGAAGGTCGTTTCTTGCATCTATCACCGGGCAATGAATGGCTGGACAGTGGCAGATGAAATGAAAAAGGAAAAACATCAACTTGCGTTATATACCAATGAACACTTTGTTGTAAATCTCAAACATTCTCAAACATATCTGAGCTTGCAGCAATTTTCGCCGTGCAACACCACTGTACGATGACAGCTTAAGTTGTTAATAGCTGTAAAAGATAAGCATTGCACACAGCAATAGGCTCTATGCACAGCAGCCATATTATCACTTCCTTCACAGGTGTTACCAAGGATACTAATGAAGGCTCTGTTCCATTTCATGTAGCACAGTGGTTCTCAGACTTTTTAATTTCCATGACCACCATAACTCTGAGAGTGTACAAATGGAATGTACACTCTCAGAGTTACACACGGGCCGTAAGAGGCCATTTGGGACCCCCTCAAGGAACCATGAGGGTCTCTGAACCCCAATTTTAGACCCACTGGTGTAGCAGAGCAGAGTGTTTCCAGTGAGCCAATGTGCACAACATCAGCACCCTGACTCTGTTTGACCAGAATGGAACAGAGCCTTCATTAGTATCATTGGCAACACCTGTGAATTTCTTCACAATATGGCTGCTGTGCAAAGAGCCCTATCAGGAGGATTGTCGATTCATGTCTGTCAGGTTCATTGAACCTCAAGTATCTTTGTTTGTTTCCAGGCCCCTGCCTTTGGCCTTGGATGGAAATTGATGACAAATGCGCTATAGGAGATGTAATGGATGAATACATACTAATGAGCTCTTACCTTGACAGACTGGCACGACACCATCCCACCCGTGTACCATGCAGCGGCGACTACTGAGCCTGCTGACCATTTGGTAACTGAAGTGAACACAAAGACATTCATAATGTCATTATTGGTGAAAATGTAAAAAAATAATGTTCAAGCATTTAAAAAATAGCAGATCTACAAGCTCACGACACATTGCAATGTGATGCATTGTGAGCCTATAGATCTGCTATCTTTGAAATGTTTGTGTTGTGTGCTCGTTTTTAAAACTGTAGAAATATGCCAAATTGGCACACAATATGATTTGTTTCTCTTGTTATTGTCCAGATTGGAAACTTCACCGCATTGCAATGCGTTGTGAGCTTGTAAACCTTTCAATTAGGGTTTTAGTGGTTAAACTCACATAAAACACAATGTAAATGATGAGATGTAGAAACAGAAAGATGCATATTAAGCAATAGGGCAAATCAGTGGTAGCCTACCCGCTTTGGCACGTGTACCGAACTTCTGCCCCAAAGACAAAATCATCTCCCTTCACCAGACTGAACTCTGCAAAATCAGCATCGCCAGGGTGACCACATGATTTGGCTGAAAACAAAAGAGAGATGAGTTAGTGCAGCTTGAACACATTTTATTTTTGTACATAACCCTAAGAATATGATCATCTGTTTAATAGGGTGGCCATAGCTGAAACGGTAGCTCCCTGGGAAACCGAAGGTCCCCAGTTTCCCCCCTGGTCTACGTGTTGAAGTGTCCTTTGAGCAAGACCCTTAAAGTGGACGTTTCATAGGGTAAAAAAATATATATATATATTTTTAGAGCCACTGTCTACCCAATGCCCCGGTCACCTTGTGTGTCCCTTGGCCTACTTTATGACAGACTGTCCCAGTGATGGGATGGACTTTGGGCAAACCAATCACAGCGACATTTGGAGGCGACCCTCTCACCCATTGCTGGGGTGGACTTTGCCAACAAATCAGGCCAGCGTACACCACACACAGTCATTCTCAGATTTTAGCATGCTTTGCATTTGTATTTATAACACACTGTCACATGGTCTTTTATGATTCTGTAATTTCACAATTGTGGTGTAAAAAACATTATAATAAAAAAAGGAAATAATCTCTGTATGTGCTCATCAACGTACGGTGGTGTGTCATGAGACCTGCCCAGTGAGTATTTGAAGGGGTGTGTGTTTCCTTAGTCTGAGGGAGAGCGTGGCACGCTCCACATGTCACAGTGGTGGTACCTCATTAAATAGTCTGGGAGCTTGATTGAGTGCAGTCACAATTTTGTATACAATACATCCTCCTCCCAAGCTATGGTACTAGACACGCCTCTCGCCTCTAAGGCTACTATACACGCCTGCCGTCGGTTCAAATCGCTGTGACACAGAGTAATATATAGGACAAAATTTAAGTAAAGTACTTGAGTAAATGTACTTATATACTACGCGCTGCGTAGCGTCCGCTCTGCATGCTGGTATACATGACTGAGTCATGTCTTGTTATATTAATGTTATATTATCATTAAAATCTTTGGTTGGCCACTTGCATTGTCCTAGTAGATGGTAAATGGTGCATAAAATACAGCCAAAATACCATATTTACATGGGTTGCCTGCTATAACCGGGACTTCATCCCAGTCTTGTTTTTTTTCCCTACTTTTCCCTGCATTGGAAATTCTGTGTGGAAAAATCTCCACCCGTGGGCAACTTCCACAACTTACGGTTTGATCTTTCCTAGTTTCATCATCATTAAACATAAACAAACTGCTTCACAACGGTGTTGGTTACGCAAATGCTGGTGTACATAAGTAACATATTTGCATGTTGGTTCTAATGCTGTGTGCGAAGACATGGAGAAAAGGGTGAAAGCTTTTTCTCCAGTACATTTTTAGAAATAGGTAGACCGAAGAAAAAAAAAAAAAAAGACAAAACTTTCTTTCTTTGTTGAAGGAACATGATGGAACCCAAAGAATTATCAAAAAAGAAGAAGTGAAATTTCATGTTTATCCCTTTAATCACAAACTGCTCCCGGATGCTGTATTAATGGCACTTGCCCACTGCTGAGGATGAGTTAAATGCAGAGGACACATTTCACATTATGTGCAAATGTACTGTGACAAAAAATACTCCAAAGGAGTGGGATTATTATTATTAATTATTATTATTATTATTATTATTATTACATTTATAGGTTTTTGTGTTCACCGGCCATAGCGGCTATGGCCGGTGAACAGTCCAAATTTCCAGGCCCCACTCTGCGGCCTGTGGGGGCGTGAAAATTCAGGGGGCGGACTCTACATGTCCTCTGGGCCCCCCTCTGCGCGTGAACACCACTTGTTCGCCCATCGGTCTTACGGATTACCCACACGGATGTTTTTCCCTTTGTTTACGTTTTAGGGTCCTATCTTGCAGTTCAAGCATAATTCCACAGGGTGGGTGGCAGGGTGGAAGAATATGAGCCAAAACTATTAGAAGTGAACTGTGTACACCTCCCACACTGTACTATGGGAAACGGCCTACTATTAGAACTATGGGCTGTGTACATTGTGTACACCTCCAATACAATGCTATGGTAAATGGCGTTTACCATCATGTGACCTCCCGGGACGCTGTTTCTCGCCAATTCCCGCCTAGTCCCGCCTAGTACAGCCTAGTCCAGCCTAGTACAGCCTAGTCCAGCCTAGTCCAGCCTATTATAACCTAGTCCAGCCTAGTCCAGCCTATTACAGCCTAGTCCAGCCTATTACAGCCTAGTCCAGCCTATTACAGCCTAGTCCAGCCTAGTCCAGCCTATTATAGCCTAGTCCAGCCTTTTACAGCCTAGTCCAGCATAGCCCAACCTAGTCCAGCCTATTACAATCTAGTACAGCCTAGTCCAGCCTAGTCCGGCCTAGTCCAGCCTAGTCCAACCTATTACAGGCTGTTCCAGCCTAGTACATCCTAGTACAGCCTATTACAGCCTATTACAGCCTAGTCCAGCCTAGTCCCACCTATTATGGCCTAGTCCAGCCTATTAAAGCCTAGTCCAACCTATTCAAGCCTAGTCCAGCTTAGTCCCGCCTATTAAAGCCTAGTCCAGCCTATTACAGCTTAGTCCAGCCTATTACAGCCTAGTCCAGCCTAGTACAGCCTAGTACAACCTAATAGAGCCTAGTAGAGCCTAGTACAACCTAGTCTTAACTAGTCCAGTCTGTTCCATGCTAGTAGAGCCTATATTGCCCTCCCCATTTACTTTGGCCTACAAAGGTACATGCAAAACTATTGCTCGTGCACACACAAGCTATGGCCCGTGTACACAGTGGTTAGTCCCTATGGTCTGAGTATCTACAGGGCTGACAAGGGACTAGTAAAGCCTAATAAAGAGTATTAGAGTCTGGTACAGCCTAGTACAACCTAGTCTAGCCTGTTCCATGCTAGTATAGCCTATACCACCCTCCCCTAGTCTGTTCTCCCAAAAGGCTGGACTAGTCTTGGATGTACTGTACTGTACTGTACTGTACTAGACTCTACTGGTCTCTAATAGGCTGTTTTAAGCTCTAGTAGGCTTTGCTAGGCTTTACTGGGCTCTATTAGGCTATAGAAGCCAGTACTTTACTTTGGCCTACAAAGGCTCTTGCAAAACTATTGCTCGTGAACACACAAGCTATGGCCCGTGTACACAGTGTTTAGTCCCTATGGTCTGAGTATCTAAAGGGCTGACAAGGGACTAGTAAAGCCTAATAGAGAGTATTAGAGTCTGGTACAGCCTAGTACACTCTAGTCTAGCCTAGTCCAGCCTGTTCCATGCTAGTATAGCCTATACCAACCTCCCCTACTCTGTTCTCCCAACAGGCTGGACTATACTAGTCTTGGGTGCACTAGGCTGTACTGTACTGTACTGTACTAGACTCTACTGGTCTCTAATAGGCTGTTTTAAGCTCTAGTAGGCTTTGCTAGGCTTTACTGGGCTCTATTAGGCTATAGAAGCCAGTACTTTACTTTGGCCTACAAAGGCTCTTGCAAAACTATTGCTCGTGAACACACAAGCTATGGCCCGTGTACACAGTGTTTAGTCCCTATGGTCTGAGTATCTAAAGGGCTGACAAGGGACTAGTAAAGCCTAATAGAGAGTATTAGAGTCTGGTACAGCCTAGTACACTCTAGTCTAGCCTAGTCCAGCCTGTTCCATGCTAGTATAGCCTATACCAACCTCCCCTACTCTGTTCTCCCAACAGGCTGGACTATACTAGTCTTGGGTGCACTAGGCTGTACTGTACTGTACTGTACTAGACTCTACTGGTCTCTAATAGGCTGTTTTAAGCTCTAGTAGGCTTTGCTAGGCTTTACTACTTTGCTAGGCTGTACTGGGCTCTATTAGGCTATAGAAGGCAGTAATTTACTTTGGCCTACAAAGGTACATGCAAAACTATTGCTCGTGCACACACAAGCTATGGCCCGTGTACACAGTGGTTAGTCCCTATGGTCTGAGTATCTACAGGGCTGACAAGGGACTAGTAAAGCCTAATAAAGAGTATTAGAGTCTGGTACAGCCTAGTACAACCTAGTCTAGCCTGTTCCATGCTAGTATAGCCTATACCACCCTCCCCTAGTCTGTTCTCCCAAAAGGCTGGACTAGTCTTGGATGTACTGTACTGTACTGTACTGTACTAGACTCTACTGGTCTCTAATAGGCTGTTTTAAGCTCTGGTAGGCTTTGCTAGGCTTTACTGGGCTCTATTAGGCTATAGAAGCCAGTACTTTACTTTGGCCTACAAAGGCTCTTGCAAAACTATTGCTCGTGAACACACAAGCTATGGCCCGTGTACACAGTGTTTAGTCCCTATGGTCTGAGTATCTAAAGGGCTGACAAGGGACTAGTAAAGCCTAATAGAGAGTATTAGAGTCTGGTACAGCCTAGTACACTCTAGTCTAGCCTAGTCCAGCCTGTTCCATGCTAGTATAGCCTATACCAACCTCCCCTACTCTGTTCTCCCAACAGGCTGGACTATACTAGTCTTGGGTGCACTAGGCTGTACTGTACTGTACTGTACTAGACTCTACTGGTCTCTAATAGGCTGTTTTAAGCTCTAGTAGGCTTTGCTAGGCTTTACTGGGCTCTATTAGGCTATAGAAGCCAGTACTTTACTTTGGCCTACAAAGGCTCTTGCAAAACTATTGCTCGTGAACACACAAGCTATGGCCCGTGTACACAGTGTTTAGTCCCTATGGTCTGAGTATCTAAAGGGCTGACAAGGGACTAGTAAAGCCTAATAGAGAGTATTAGAGTCTGGTACAGCCTAGTACACTCTAGTCTAGCCTAGTCCAGCCTGTTCCATGCTAGTATAGCCTATACCAACCTCCACTACTCTGTTCTCCCAACAGGCTGGACTATACTAGTCTTGGGTGCACTAGGCTGTACTGTACTGTACTGTACTGTACTAGACTCTACTGGTCTCTAATAGGCTGTTTTAAGCTCTAGTAGGCTTTGCTAGGCTTTACTGGGCTCTATTAGGCTATAGAAGCCAGTACTTTACTTTGGCCTACAAAGGCTCTTGCAAAACTATTGCTCGTGAACACACAAGCTATGGCCCGTGTACACAGTGTTTAGTCCCTATGGTCTGAGTATCTAAAGGGCTGACAAGGGACTAGTAAAGCCTAATAGAGAGTATTAGAGTCTGGTACAGCCTAGTACACTCTAGTCTAGCCTAGTCCAGCCTGTTCCATGCTAGTATAGCCTATACCAACCTCCCCTACTCTGTTCTCCCAACAGGCTGGACTATACTAGTCTTGGGTGCACTAGGCTGTACTGTACTGTACTGTACTAGACTCTACTGGTCTCTAATAGGCTGTTTTAAGCTCTAGTAGGCTTTGCTAGGCTTTACTGGGCTCTATTAGGCTATAGAAGCCAGTACTTTACTTTGGCCTACAAAGGCTCTTGCAAAACTATTGCTCGTGAACACACAAGCTATGGCCCGTGTACACAGTGTTTAGTCCCTATGGTCTGAGTATCTAAAGGGCTGACAAGGGACTAGTAAAGCCTAATAGAGAGTATTAGAGTCTGGTACAGCCTAGTACACTCTAGTCTAGCCTAGTCCAGCCTGTTCCATGCTAGTATAGCCTATACCAACCTCCACTACTCTGTTCTCCCAACAGGCTGGACTATACTAGTCTTGGGTGCACTAGGCTGTACTGTACTGTACTGTACTAGACTCTACTGGTCTCTAATAGGCTGTTTTAAGCTCTAGTAGGCTTTGCTAGGCTTTACTGGGCTCTATTAGGCTATAGAAGCCAGTACTTTACTTTGGCCTACAAAGGCTCTTGCAAAACTATTGCTCGTGAACACACAAGCTATGGCCCGTGTACACAGTGTTTAGTCCCTATGGTCTGAGTATCTAAAGGGCTGACAAGGGACTAGTAAAGCCTAATAGAGAGTATTAGAGTCTGGTACAGCCTAGTACACTCTAGTCTAGCCTAGTCCAGCCTGTTCCATGCTAGTATAGCCTATACCAACCTCCACTACTCTGTTCTCCCAACAGGCTGGACTATACTAGTCTTGGGTGCACTAGGCTGTACTGTACTGTACTGTACTAGACTCTACTGGTCTCTAATAGGCTGTTTTAAGCTCTAGTAGGCTTTGCTAGGCTTTACTGGGCTCTATTAGGCTATAGAAGCCAGTACTTTACTTTGGCCTACAAAGGCTCTTGCAAAACTATTGCTCGTGAACACACAAGCTATGGCCCGTGTACACAGTGTTTAGTCCCTATGGTCTGAGTATCTAAAGGGCTGACAAGGGACTAGTAAAGCCTACTAGAGAGTATTAGAGTCTGGTACAGCCTAGTACACTCTAGCCTAGCCTAGTCCAGCCTGTTCCATGCTAGTATAGCCTATACCAACCTCCACTACTCTGTTCTCCCAACAGGCTGGACTATACTAGTCTTGGGTGCACTAGGCTGTACTGTACTGTACTGTACTAGACTCTACTGGTCTCTAATAGGCTGTTTTAAGCTCTAGTAGGCTTTGCTAGGCTTTACTGGGCTCTATTAGGCTATATAAGCCAGTACTTTACTTTGGCCTACAAAGGCTCTTGCAAAACTATTGCTCGTGAACACACAAGCTATGGCCCGTGTACACAGTGTTTAGTCCCTATGGTCTGAGTATCTAAAGGGCTGACAAGGGACTAGTAAAGCCTAATAGAGAGTATTAGAGTCTGGTACAGCCTAGTACACTCTAGTCTAGCCTAGTCCAGCCTGTTCCATGCTAGTATAGCCTATACCAACCTCCACTACTCTGTTCTCCCAACAGGCTGGACTATACTAGTCTTGGGTGCACTAGGCTGTACTGTACTGTACTGTACTAGACTCTACTGGTCTCTAATAGGCTGTTTTAAGCTCTAGTAGGCTTTGCTAGGCTTTACTGGGCTCTATTAGGCTATAGAAGCCAGTACTTTACTTTGGCCTACAAAGGCTCTTGCAAAACTATTGCTCGTGAACACACAAGCTATGGCCCGTGTACACAGTGTTTAGTCCCTATGGTCTGAGTATCTAAAGGGCTGACAAGGGACTAGTAAAGCCTAATAGAGAGTATTAGAGTCTGGTACAGCCTAGTACACTCTAGTCTAGCCTAGTCCAGCCTGTTCCATGCTAGTATAGCCTATACCAACCTCCACTACTCTGTTCTCCCAACAGGCTGGACTATACTAGTCTTGGGTGCACTAGGCTGTACTGTACTGTACTGTACTAGACTCTACTGGTCTCTAATAGGCTGTTTTAAGCTCTAGTAGGCTTTGCTAGGCTTTACTGGGCTCTATTAGGCTATAGAAGCCAGTACTTTACTTTGGCCTACAAAGGCTCTTGCAAAACTATTGCTCGTGAACACACAAGCTATGGCCCGTGTACACAGTGTTTAGTCCCTATGGTCTGAGTATCTAAAGGGCTGACAAGGGACTAGTAAAGCCTAATAGAGAGTATTAGAGTCTGGTACAGCCTAGTACACTCTAGTCTAGCCTAGTCCAGCCTGTTCCATGCTAGTATAGCCTATACCAACCTCCACTACTCTGTTCTCCCAACAGGCTGGACTATACTAGTCTTGGGTGCACTAGGCTGTACTGTACTGTACTGTACTAGACTCTACTGGTCTCTAATAGGCTGTTTTAAGCTCTAGTAGGCTTTGCTAGGCTTTACTGGGCTCTATTAGGCTATAGAAGCCAGTACTTTACTTTGGCCTACAAAGGCTCTTGCAAAACTATTGCTCGTGAACACACAAGCTATGGCCCGTGTACACAGTGTTTAGTCCCTATGGTCTGAGTATCTAAAGGGCTGACAAGGGACTAGTAAAGCCTAATAGAGAGTATTAGAGTCTGGTACAGCCTAGTACACTCTAGTCTAGCCTAGTCCAGCCTGTTCCATGCTAGTATAGCCTATACCAACCTCCACTACTCTGTTCTCCCAACAGGCTGGACTATACTAGTCTTGGGTGCACTAGGCTGTACTGTACTGTACTGTACTAGACTCTACTGGTCTCTAATAGGCTGTTTTAAGCTCTAGTAGGCTTTGCTAGGCTTTACTGGGCTCTATTAGGCTATAGAAGCCAGTACTTTACTTTGGCCTACAAAGGCTCTTGCAAAACTATTGCTCGTGAACACACAAGCTATGGCCCGTGTACACAGTGTTTAGTCCCTATGGTCTGAGTATCTAAAGGGCTGACAAGGGACTAGTAAAGCCTAATAGAGAGTATTAGAGTCTGGTACAGCCTAGTACACTCTAGTCTAGCCTAGTCCAGCCTGTTCCATGCTAGTATAGCCTATACCAACCTCCACTACTCTGTTCTCCCAACAGGCTGGACTATACTAGTCTTGGGTGCACTAGGCTGTACTGTACTGTACTGTACTAGACTCTACTGGTCTCTAATAGGCTGTTTTAAGCTCTAGTAGGCTTTGCTAGGCTTTACTGGGCTCTATTAGGCTATAGAAGCCAGTACTTTACTTTGGCCTACAAAGGCTCTTGCAAAACTATTGCTCGTGAACACACAAGCTATGGCCCGTGTACACAGTGTTTAGTCCCTATGGTCTGAGTATCTAAAGGGCTGACAAGGGACTAGTAAAGCCTAATAGAGAGTATTAGAGTCTGGTACAGCCTAGTACACTCTAGTCTAGCCTAGTCCAGCCTGTTCCATGCTAGTATAGCCTATACCAACCTCCACTACTCTGTTCTCCCAACAGCAGACTGGGCTATACTAGTCTTGGGTGCACTAGGCTGTACTGTACTGTACTGTACTAGACTCTACTGGTCTCTAATAGGCTGTTTTAAGCTCTAGTAGGCTTTGCTAGGCTTTACTGGGCTCTATTAGGCTATAGAAGCCAGTACTTTACTTTGGCCTACAAAGGCTCTTGCAAAACTATTGCTCGTGAACACACAAGCTATGGCCCGTGTACACAGTGTTTAGTCCCTATGGTCTGAGTATCTAAAGGGCTGACAAGGGACTAGTAAAGCCTAATAGAGAGTATTAGAGTCTGGTACAGCCTAGTACACTCTAGTCTAGCCTAGTCCAGCCTGTTCCATGCTAGTATAGCCTATACCAACCTCCACTACTCTGTTCTCCCAACAGGCTGGACTATACTAGTCTTGGGTGCACTAGGCTGTACTGTACTGTACTGTACTAGACTCTACTGGTCTCTAATAGGCTGTTTTAAGCTCTAGTAGGCTTTGCTAGGCTTTACTGGGCTCTATTAGGCTATAGAAGCCAGTACTTTACTTTGGCCTACAAAGGCTCTTGCAAAACTATTGCTCGTGAACACACAAGCTATGGCCCGTGTACATAGTGTTTAGTCCCTATGGTCTGAGTATCTAAAGGGCTGACAAGGGACTAGTAAAGCCTAATAGAGAGTATTAGAGTCTGGTACAGCCTAGTACACTCTAGTCTAGCCTAGTCCAGCCTGTTCCATGCTAGTATAGCCTATACCAACCTCCACTACTCTGTTCTCCCAACAGCAGACTGGGCTATACTAGTCTTGGGTGCACTAGGCTGTACTGTACTGTACTGTACTAGACTCTACTGGTCTCTAATAGGCTGTTTTAAGCTCTAGTAGGCTTTGCTAGGCTTTACTGGGCTCTATTAGGCTATAGAAGCCAGTACTTTACTTTGGCCTACAAAGGCTCTTGCAAAACTATTGCTCGTGAACACACAAGCTATGGCCCGTGTACACAGTGTTTAGTCCCTATGGTCTGAGTATCTAAAGGGCTGACAAGGGACTAGTAAAGCCTAATAGAGAGTATTAGAGTCTGGTACAGCCTAGTACACTCTAGTCTAGCCTAGTCCAGCCTGTTCCATGCTAGTATAGCCTATACCAACCTCCACTACTCTGTTCTCCCAACAGGCTGGACTACACTAGTCTTGGGTGCACTAGGCTGTACTGTACTGTACTGTACTAGACTCTACTGGTCTCTAATAGGCTGTTTTAAGCTCTAGTAGGCTTTGCTAGGCTTTACTGGGCTCTATTAGGCTATAGAAGCCAGTACTTTACTTTGGCCTACAAAGGCTCTTGCAAAACTATTGCTCGTGAACACACAAGCTATGGCCCGTGTACACAGTGTTTAGTCCCTATGGTCTGAGTATCTAAAGGGCTGACAAGGGACTAGTAAAGCCTAATAGAGAGTATTAGAGTCTGGTACAGCCTAGTACACTCTAGTCTAGCCTAGTCCAGCCTGTTCCATGCTAGTATAGCCTATACCAACCTCCACTACTCTGTTCTCCCAACAGGCTGGACTATACTAGTCTTGGGTGCACTAGGCTGTACTGTACTGTACTGTACTAGACTCTACTGGTCTCTAATAGGCTGTTTTAAGCTCTAGTAGGCTTTGCTAGGCTTTACTGGGCTCTATTAGGCTATAGAAGCCAGTACTTTACTTTGGCCTACAAAGGCTCTTGCAAAACTATTGCTCGTGAACACACAAGCTATGGCCCGTGTACACAGTGTTTAGTCCCTATGGTCTGAGTATCTAAAGGGCTGACAAGGGACTAGTAAAGCCTAATAGAGAGTATTAGAGTCTGGTACAGCCTAGTACACTCTAGTCTAGCCTAGTCCAGCCTGTTCCATGCTAGTATAGCCTATACCAACCTCCACTACTCTGTTCTCCCAACAGGCTGGACTATACTAGTCTTGGGTGCACTAGGCTGTACTGTACTGTACTGTACTAGACTCTACTGGTCTCTAATAGGCTGTTTTAAGCTCTAGTAGGCTTTGCTAGGCTTTACTGGGCTCTATTAGGCTATAGAAGCCAGTACTTTACTTTGGCCTACAAAGGCTCTTGCAAAACTATTGCTCGTGAACACACAAGCTATGGCCCGTGTACACAGTGTTTAGTCCCTATGGTCTGAGTATCTAAAGGGCTGACAAGGGACTAGTAAAGCCTAATAGAGAGTATTAGAGTCTGGTACAGCCTAGTACACTCTAGTCTAGCCTAGTCCAGCCTGTTCCATGCTAGTATAGCCTATACCAACCTCCACTACTCTGTTCTCCCAACAGCAGACTGGGCTATACTAGTCTTGGGTGCACTAGGCTGTACTGTACTGTACTGTACTAGACTCTACTGGTCTCTAATAGGCTGTTTTAAGCTCTAGTAGGCTTTG
The DNA here is from genome assembly GCF_963280865.1 of Gymnoscopelus braueri. Taxonomy (NCBI): domain Eukaryota; kingdom Metazoa; phylum Chordata; class Actinopteri; order Myctophiformes; family Myctophidae; genus Gymnoscopelus; species Gymnoscopelus braueri. Next base: position 16,508,374 of record NC_137607.1, read on the forward strand.
CTAGGCTTTACTGGGCTCTATTAGGCTATAGAAGCCAGTACTTTACTTTGGCCTACAAAGGCTCTTGCAAAACTATTGCTCGTGAACACACAAGCTATGGCCCGTGTACACAGTGTTTAGTCCCTATGGTCTGAGTATCTAAAGGGCTGACAAGGGACTAGTAAAGCCTAATAGAGAGTATTAGAGTCTGGTACAGCCTAGTACACTCTAGTCTAGCCTAGTCCAGCCTGTTCCATGCTAGTATAGCCTATACCAACCTCCACTACTCTGTTCTCCCAACAGGCTGGACTATACTAGTCTTGGGTGCACTAGGCTGTACTGTACTGTACTGTACTAGACTCTACTGGTCTCTAATAGGCTGTTTTAAGCTCTAGTAGGCTTTGCTAGGCTTTACTGGGCTCTATTAGGCTATAGAAGCCAGTACTTTACTTTGGCCTACAAAGGCTCTTGCAAAACTATTGCTCGTGAACACACAAGCTATGGCCCGTGTACATAGTGTTTAGTCCCTATGGTCTGAGTATCTAAAGGGCTGACAAGGGACTAGTAAAGCCTAATAGAGAGTATTAGAGTCTGGTACAGCCTAGTACACTCTAGTCTAGCCTAGTCCAGCCTGTTCCATGCTAGTATAGCCTATACCAACCTCCACTACTCTGTTCTCCCAACAGCAGACTGGGCTATACTAGTCTTGGGTGCACTAGGCTGTACTGTACTGTACTGTACTAGACTCTACTGGTCTCTAATAGGCTGTTTTAAGCTCTAGTAGGCTTTGCTAGGCTTTACTGGGCTCTATTAGGCTATAGAAGCCAGTACTTTACTTTGGCCTACAAAGGCTCTTGCAAAACTATTGCTCGTGAACACACAAGCTATGGCCCGTGTACACAGTGTTTAGTCCCTATGGTCTGAGTATCTAAAGGGCTGACAAGGGACTAGTAAAGCCTAATAGAGAGTATTAGAGTCTGGTACAGCCTAGTACACTCTAGTCTAGCCTAGTCCAGCCTGTTCCATGCTAGTATAGCCTATACCAACCTCCACTACTCTGTTCTCCCAACAGCAGACTGGGCTATACTAGTCTTGGGTGCACTAGGCTGTACTGTACTGTACTGTACTGTACTAGACTCTACTGGTCTCTAATAGGCTGTTTTAAGCTCTAGTAGGCTTTGCTAGGCTTTACTGGGCTCTATTAGGCTATAGAAGCCAGTACTTTACTTTGGCCTACAAAGGCTCTTGCAAAACTATTGCTCGTGAACACACAAGCTATGGCCCGTGTACACAGTGTTTAGTCCCTATGGTCTGAGTATCTAAAGGGCTGACAAGGGACTAGTAAAGCCTAATAGAGAGTATTAGAGTCTGGTACAGCCTAGTACACTCTAGTCTAGCCTAGTCCAGCCTGTTCCATGCTAGTATAGCCTATACCAACCTCCACTACTCTGTTCTCCCAACAGGCTGGACTATACTAGTCTTGGGTGCACTAGGCTGTACTGTACTGTACTGTACTAGACTCTACTGGTCTCTAATAGGCTGTTTTAAGCTCTAGTAGGCTTTGCTAGGCTTTACTGGGCTCTATTAGGCTATAGAAGCCAGTACTTTACTTTGGCCTACAAAGGCTCTTGCAAAACTATTGCTCGTGAACACACAAGCTATGGCCCGTGTACACAGTGTTTAGTCCCTATGGTCTGAGTATCTAAAGGGCTGACAAGGGACTAGTAAAGCCTAATAGAGAGTATTAGAGTCTGGTACAGCCTAGTACACTCTAGTCTAGCCTAGTCCAGCCTGTTCCATGCTAGTATAGCCTATACCAACCTCCACTACTCTGTTCTCCCAACAGGCTGGACTACACTAGTCTTGGGTGCACTAGGCTGTACTGTACTGTACTGTACTAGACTCTACTGGTCTCTAATAGGCTGTTTTAAGCTCTAGTAGGCTTTGCTAGGCTTTACTGGGCTCTATTAGGCTATAGAAGCCAGTACTTTACTTTGGCCTACAAAGGCTCTTGCAAAACTATTGCTCGTGAACACACAAGCTATGGCCCGTGTACACAGTGTTTAGTCCCTATGGTCTGAGTATCTAAAGGGCTGACAAGGGACTAGTAAAGCCTAATAGAGAGTATTAGAGTCTGGTACAGCCTAGTACACTCTAGTCTAGCCTAGTCCAGCCTGTTCCATGCTAGTATAGCCTATACCAACCTCCACTACTCTGTTCTCCCAACAGGCTGGACTATACTAGTCTTGGGTGCACTAGGCTGTACTGTACTGTACTGTACTAGACTCTACTGGTCTCTAATAGGCTGTTTTAAGCTCTAGTAGGCTTTGCTAGGCTTTACTGGGCTCTATTAGGCTATAGAAGCCAGTACTTTACTTTGGCCTACAAAGGCTCTTGCAAAACTATTGCTCGTGAACACACAAGCTATGGCCCGTGTACACAGTGTTTAGTCCCTATGGTCTGAGTATCTAAAGGGCTGACAAGGGACTAGTAAAGCCTAATAGAGAGTATTAGAGTCTGGTACAGCCTAGTACACTCTAGTCTAGCCTAGTCCAGCCTGTTCCATGCTAGTATAGCCTATACCAACCTCCACTACTCTGTTCTCCCAACAGGCTGGACTATACTAGTCTTGGGTGCACTAGGCTGTACTGTACTGTACTGTACTAGACTCTACTGGTCTCTAATAGGCTGTTTTAAGCTCTAGTAGGCTTTGCTAGGCTTTACTGGGCTCTATTAGGCTATAGAAGCCAGTACTTTACTTTGGCCTACAAAGGCTCTTGCAAAACTATTGCTCGTGAACACACAAGCTATGGCCCGTGTACACAGTGTTTAGTCCCTATGGTCTGAGTATCTAAAGGGCTGACAAGGGACTAGTAAAGCCTAATAGAGAGTATTAGAGTCTGGTACAGCCTAGTACACTCTAGTCTAGCCTAGTCCAGCCTGTTCCATGCTAGTATAGCCTATACCAACCTCCACTACTCTGTTCTCCCAACAGGCTGGACTACACTAGTCTTGGGTGCACTAGGCTGTACTGTACTGTACTGTACTAGACTCTACTGGTCTCTAATAGGCTGTTTTAAGCTCTAGTAGGCTTTGCTAGGCTTTACTGGGCTCTATTAGGCTATAGAAGCCAGTACTTTACTTTGGCCTACAAAGGCTCTTGCAAAACTATTGCTCGTGAACACACAAGCTATGGCCCGTGTACACAGTGTTTAGTCCCTATGGTCTGAGTATCTAAAGGGCTGACAAGGGACTAGTAAAGCCTAATAGAGAGTATTAGAGTCTGGTACAGCCTAGTACACTCTAGTCTAGCCTAGTCCAGCCTGTTCCATGCTAGTATAGCCTATACCAACCTCCACTACTCTGTTCTCCCAACAGGCTGGACTATACTAGTCTTGGGTGCACTAGGCTGTACTGTACTGTACTGTACTAGACTCTACTGGTCTCTAATAGGCTGTTTTAAGCTCTAGTAGGCTTTGCTAGGCTTTACTGGGCTCTATTAGGCTATAGAAGCCAGTACTTTACTTTGGCCTACAAAGGCTCTTGCAAAACTATTGCTCGTGAACACACAAGCTATGGCCCGTGTACACAGTGTTTAGTCCCTATGGTCTGAGTATCTAAAGGGCTGACAAGGGACTAGTAAAGCCTAATAGAGAGTATTAGAGTCTGGTACAGCCTAGTACACTCTAGTCTAGCCTAGTCCAGCCTGTTCCATGCTAGTATAGCCTATACCAACCTCCACTACTCTGTTCTCCCAACAGGCTGGACTATACTAGTCTTGGGTGCACTAGGCTGTACTGTACTGTACTGTACTAGACTCTACTGGTCTCTAATAGGCTGTTTTAAGCTCTAGTAGGCTTTGCTAGGCTTTACTGGGCTCTATTAGGCTATAGAAGCCAGTACTTTACTTTGGCCTACAAAGGCTCTTGCAAAACTATTGCTCGTGAACACACAAGCTATGGCCCGTGTACACAGTGTTTAGTCCCTATGGTCTGAGTATCTAAAGGGCTGACAAGGGACTAGTAAAGCCTAATAGAGAGTATTAGAGTCTGGTACAGCCTAGTACACTCTAGTCTAGCCTAGTCCAGCCTGTTCCATGCTAGTATAGCCTATACCAACCTCCACTACTCTGTTCTCCCAACAGCAGACTGGGCTATACTAGTCTTGGGTGCACTAGGCTGTACTGTACTGTACTGTACTAGACTCTACTGGTCTCTAATAGGCTGTTTTAAGCTCTAGTAGGCTTTGCTAGGCTTTACTGGGCTCTATTAGGCTATAGAAGCCAGTACTTTACTTTGGCCTACAAAGGCTCTTGCAAAACTATTGCTCGTGAACACACAAGCTATGGCCCGTGTACACAGTGTTTAGTCCCTATGGTCTGAGTATCTAAAGGGCTGACAAGGGACTAGTAAAGCCTAATAGAGAGTATTAGAGTCTGGTACAGCCTAGTACACTCTAGTCTAGCCTAGTCCAGCCTGTTCCATGCTAGTATAGCCTATACCAACCTCCACTACTCTGTTCTCCCAACAGGCTGGACTATACTAGTCTTGGGTGCACTAGGCTGTACTGTACTGTACTGTACTAGACTCTACTGGTCTCTAATAGGCTGTTTTAAGCTCTAGTAGGCTTTGCTAGGCTTTACTGGGCTCTATTAGGCTATAGAAGCCAGTACTTTACTTTGGCCTACAAAGGCTCTTGCAAAACTATTGCTCGTGAACACACAAGCTATGGCCCGTGTACACAGTGTTTAGTCCCTATGGTCTGAGTATCTAAAGGGCTGACAAGGGACTAGTAAAGCCTAATAGAGAGTATTAGAGTCTGGTACAGCCTAGTACACTCTAGTCTAGCCTAGTCCAGCCTGTTCCATGCTAGTATAGCCTATACCAACCTCCACTACTCTGTTCTCCCAACAGGCTGGACTACACTAGTCTTGGGTGCACTAGGCTGTACTGTACTGTACTGTACTAGACTCTACTGGTCTCTAATAGGCTGTTTTAAGCTCTAGTAGGCTTTGCTAGGCTTTACTGGGCTCTATTAGGCTATAGAAGCCAGTACTTTACTTTGGCCTACAAAGGCTCTTGCAAAACTATTGCTCGTGAACACACAAGCTATGGCCCGTGTACACAGTGTTTAGTCCCTATGGTCTGAGTATCTAAAGGGCTGACAAGGGACTAGTAAAGCCTAATAGAGAGTATTAGAGTCTGGTACAGCCTAGTACACTCTAGTCTAGCCTAGTCCAGCCTGTTCCATGCTAGTATAGCCTATACCAACCTCCACTACTCTGTTCTCCCAACAGGCTGGACTATACTAGTCTTGGGTGCACTAGGCTGTACTGTACTGTACTGTACTAGACTCTACTGGTCTCTAATAGGCTGTTTTAAGCTCTAGTAGGCTTTGCTAGGCTTTACTGGGCTCTATTAGGCTATAGAAGCCAGTACTTTACTTTGGCCTACAAAGGCTCTTGCAAAACTATTGCTCGTGAACACACAAGCTATGGCCCGTGTACACAGTGTTTAGTCCCTATGGTCTGAGTATCTAAAGGGCTGACAAGGGACTAGTAAAGCCTAATAGAGAGTATTAGAGTCTGGTACAGCCTAGTACACTCTAGTCTAGCCTAGTCCAGCCTGTTCCATGCTAGTATAGCCTATACCAACCTCCACTACTCTGTTCTCCCAACAGCAGACTGGGCTATACTAGTCTTGGGTGCACTAGGCTGTACTGTACTGTACTGTACTAGACTCTACTGGTCTCTAATAGGCTGTTTTAAGCTCTAGTAGGCTTTGCTAGGCTTTACTGGGCTCTATTAGGCTATAGAAGCCAGTACTTTACTTTGGCCTACAAAGGCTCTTGCAAAACTATTGCTCGTGAACACACAAGCTATGGCCCGTGTACACAGTGTTTAGTCCCTATGGTCTGAGTATCTAAAGGGCTGACAAGGGACTAGTAAAGCCTAATAGAGAGTATTAGAGTCTGGTACAGCCTAGTACACTCTAGTCTAGCCTAGTCCAGCCTGTTCCATGCTAGTATAGCCTATACCAACCTCCACTACTCTGTTCTCCCAACAGGCTGGACTATACTAGTCTTGGGTGCACTAGGCTGTACTGTACTGTACTGTACTAGACTCTACTGGTCTCTAATAGGCTGTTTTAAGCTCTAGTAGGCTTTGCTAGGCTTTACTGGGCTCTATTAGGCTATAGAAGCCAGTACTTTACTTTGGCCTACAAAGGCTCTTGCAAAACTATTGCTCGTGAACACACAAGCTATGGCCCGTGTACATAGTGTTTAGTCCCTATGGTCTGAGTATCTAAAGGGCTGACAAGGGACTAGTAAAGCCTAATAGAGAGTATTAGAGTCTGGTACAGCCTAGTACACTCTAGTCTAGCCTAGTCCAGCCTGTTCCATGCTAGTATAGCCTATACCAACCTCCACTACTCTGTTCTCCCAACAGCAGACTGGGCTATACTAGTCTTGGGTGCACTAGGCTGTACTGTACTGTACTGTACTAGACTCTACTGGTCTCTAATAGGCTGTTTTAAGCTCTAGTAGGCTTTGCTAGGCTTTACTGGGCTCTATTAGGCTATAGAAGCCAGTACTTTACTTTGGCCTACAAAGGCTCTTGCAAAACTATTGCTCGTGAACACACAAGCTATGGCCCGTGTACACAGTGTTTAGTCCCTATGGTCTGAGTATCTAAAGGGCTGACAAGGGACTAGTAAAGCCTAATAGAGAGTATTAGAGTCTGGTACAGCCTAGTACACTCTAGTCTAGCCTAGTCCAGCCTGTTCCATGCTAGTATAGCCTATACCAACCTCCACTACTCTGTTCTCCCAACAGCAGACTGGGCTATACTAGTCTTGGGTGCACTAGGCTGTACTGTACTGTACTGTACTGTACTAGACTCTACTGGTCTCTAATAGGCTGTTTTAAGCTCTAGTAGGCTTTGCTAGGCTTTACTGGGCTCTATTAGGCTATAGAAGCCAGTACTTTACTTTGGCCTACAAAGGCTCTTGCAAAACTATTGCTCGTGAACACACAAGCTATGGCCCGTGTACACAGTGTTTAGTCCCTATGGTCTGAGTATCTAAAGGGCTGACAAGGGACTAGTAAAGCCTAATAGAGAGTATTAGAGTCTGGTACAGCCTAGTACACTCTAGTCTAGCCTAGTCCAGCCTGTTCCATGCTAGTATAGCCTATACCAACCTCCACTACTCTGTTCTCCCAACAGGCTGGACTATACTAGTCTTGGGTGCACTAGGCTGTACTGTACTGTACTGTACTAGACTCTACTGGTCTCTAATAGGCTGTTTTAAGCTCTAGTAGGCTTTGCTAGGCTTTACTGGGCTCTATTAGGCTATAGAAGCCAGTACTTTACTTTGGCCTACAAAGGCTCTTGCAAAACTATTGCTCGTGAACACACAAGCTATGGCCCGTGTACACAGTGTTTAGTCCCTATGGTCTGAGTATCTAAAGGGCTGACAAGGGACTAGTAAAGCCTAATAGAGAGTATTAGAGTCTGGTACAGCCTAGTACACTCTAGTCTAGCCTAGTCCAGCCTGTTCCATGCTAGTATAGCCTATACCAACCTCCACTACTCTGTTCTCCCAACAGGCTGGACTATACTAGTCTTGGGTGCACTAGGCTGTACTGTACTGTACTGTACTAGACTCTACTGGTCTCTAATAGGCTGTTTTAAGCTCTAGTAGGCTTTGCTAGGCTTTACTGGGCTCTATTAGGCTATAGAAGCCAGTACTTTACTTTGGCCTACAAAGGCTCTTGCAAAACTATTGCTCGTGAACACACAAGCTATGGCCCGTGTACACAGTGTTTAGTCCCTATGGTCTGAGTATCTAAAGGGCTGACAAGGGACTAGTAAAGCCTAATAGAGAGTATTAGAGTCTGGTACAGCCTAGTACACTCTAGTCTAGCCTAGTCCAGCCTGTTCCATGCTAGTATAGCCTATACCAACCTCCACTACTCTGTTCTCCCAACAGGCTGGACTATACTAGTCTTGGGTGCACTAGGCTGTACTGTACTGTACTGTACTAGACTCTACTGGTCTCTAATAGGCTGTTTTAAGCTCTAGTAGGCTTTGCTAGGCTTTACTGGGCTCTATTAGGCTATAGAAGCCAGTACTTTACTTTGGCCTACAAAGGCTCTTGCAAAACTATTGCTCGTGAACACACAAGCTATGGCCCGTGTACACAGTGTTTAGTCCCTATGGTCTGAGTATCTAAAGGGCTGACAAGGGACTAGTAAAGCCTAATAGAGAGTATTAGAGTCTGGTACAGCCTAGTACACTCTAGTCTAGCCTAGTCCAGCCTGTTCCATGCTAGTATAGCCTATACCAACCTCCACTACTCTGTTCTCCCAACAGGCTGGACTATACTAGTCTTGGGTGCACTAGGCTGTACTGTACTGTACTGTACTAGACTCTACTGGTCTCTAATAGGCTGTTTTAAGCTCTAGTAGGCTTTGCTAGGCTTTACTGGGCTCTATTAGGCTATAGAAGCCAGTACTTTACTTTGGCCTACAAAGGCTCTTGCAAAACTATTGCTCGTGAACACACAAGCTATGGCCCGTGTACACAGTGTTTAGTCCCTATGGTCTGAGTATCTAAAGGGCTGACAAGGGACTAGTAAAGCCTAATAGAGAGTATTAGAGTCTGGTACAGCCTAGTACACTCTAGTCTAGCCTAGTCCAGCCTGTTCCATGCTAGTATAGCCTATACCAACCTCCACTACTCTGTTCTCCCAACAGCAGACTGGGCTATACTAGTCTTGGGTGCACTAGGCTGTACTGTACTGTACTGTACTAGACTCTACTGGTCTCTAATAGGCTGTTTTAAGCTCTAGTAGGCTTTGCTAGGCTTTACTGGGCTCTATTAGGCTATATAAGCCAGTACTTTACTTTGGCCTACAAAGGCTCTTGCAAAACTATTGCTCGTGAACACACAAGCTATGGCCCGTGTACACAGTGTTTAGTCCCTATGGTCTGAGTATCTAAAGGGCTGACAAGGGACTAGTAAAGCCTAATAGAGAGTATTAGAGTCTGGTACAGCCTAGTACACTCTAGTCTAGCCTAGTCCAGCCTGTTCCATGCTAGTATAGCCTATACCAACCTCCACTACTCTGTTCTCCCAACAGGCTGGACTATACTAGTCTTGGGTGCACTAGGCTGTACTGTACTGTACTGTACTAGACTCTACTGGTCTCTAATAGGCTGTTTTAAGCTCTAGTAGGCTTTGCTAGGCTTTACTGGGCTCTATTAGGCTATAGAAGCCAGTACTTTACTTTGGCCTACAAAGGCTCTTGCAAAACTATTGCTCGTGAACACACAAGCTATGGCCCGTGTACACAGTGTTTAGTCCCTATGGTCTGAGTATCTAAAGGGCTGACAAGGGACTAGTAAAGCCTAATAGAGAGTATTAGAGTCTGGTACAGCCTAGTACACTCTAGTCTAGCCTAGTCCAGCCTGTTCCATGCTAGTATAGCCTATACCAACCTCCACTACTCTGTTCTCCCAACAGGCTGGACTATACTAGTCTTGGGTGCACTAGGCTGTACTGTACTGTACTGTACTAGACTCTACTGGTCTCTAATAGGCTGTTTTAAGCTCTAGTAGGCTTTGCTAGGCTTTACTGGGCTCTATTAGGCTATAGAAGCCAGTACTTTACTTTGGCCTACAAAGGCTCTTGCAAAACTATTGCTCGTGAACACACAAGCTATGGCCCGTGTACACAGTGTTTAGTCCCTATGGTCTGAGTATCTAAAGGGCTGACAAGGGACTAGTAAAGCCTAATAGAGAGTATTAGAGTCTGGTACAGCCTAGTACACTCTAGTCTAGCCTAGTCCAGCCTGTTCCATGCTAGTATAGCCTATACCAACCTCCACTACTCTGTTCTCCCAACAGGCTGGACTACACTAGTCTTGGGTGCACTAGGCTGTACTGTACTGTACTGTACTAGACTCTACTGGTCTCTAATAGGCTGTTTTAAGCTCTAGTAGGCTTTGCTAGGCTTTACTGGGCTCTATTAGGCTATAGAAGCCAGTACTTTACTTTGGCCTACAAAGGCTCTTGCAAAACTATTGCTCGTGAACACACAAGCTATGGCCCGTGTACACAGTGTTTAGTCCCTATGGTCTGAGTATCTAAAGGGCTGACAAGGGACTAGTAAAGCCTAATAGAGAGTATTAGAGTCTGGTACAGCCTAGTACACTCTAGTCTAGCCTAGTCCAGCCTGTTCCATGCTAGTATAGCCTATACCAACCTCCACTACTCTGTTCTCCCAACAGGCTGGACTATACTAGTCTTGGGTGCACTAGGCTGTACTGTACTGTACTGTACTAGACTCTACTGGTCTCTAATAGGCTGTTTTAAGCTCTAGTAGGCTTTGCTAGGCTTTACTGGGCTCTATTAGGCTATAGAAGCCAGTACTTTACTTTGGCCTACAAAGGCTCTTGCAAAACTATTGCTCGTGAACACACAAGCTATGGCCCGTGTACACAGTGTTTAGTCCCTATGGTCTGAGTATCTAAAGGGCTGACAAGGGACTAGTAAAGCCTAATAGAGAGTATTAGAGTCTGGTACAGCCTAGTACACTCTAGTCTAGCCTAGTCCAGCCTGTTCCATGCTAGTATAGCCTATACCAACCTCCACTACTCTGTTCTCCCAACAGCAGACTGGGCTATACTAGTCTTGGGTGCACTAGGCTGTACTGTACTGTACTGTACTAGACTCTACTGGTCTCTAATAGGCTGTTTTAAGCTCTAGTAGGCTTTGCTAGGCTTTACTGGGCTCTATTAGGCTATATAAGCCAGTACTTTACTTTGGCCTACAAAGGCTCTTGCAAAACTATTGCTCGTGAACACACAAGCTATGGCCCGTGTACACAGTGTTTAGTCCCTATGGTCTGAGTATCTAAAGGGCTGACAAGGGACTAGTAAAGCCTAATAGAGAGTATTAGAGTCTGGTACAGCCTAGTACACTCTAGTCTAGCCTAGTCCAGCCTGTTCCATGCTAGTATAGCCTATACCAACCTCCACTACTCTGTTCTCCCAACAGGCTGGACTATACTAGTCTTGGGTGCACTAGGCTGTACTGTACTGTACTGTACTAGACTCTACTGGTCTCTAATAGGCTGTTTTAAGCTCTAGTAGGCTTTGCTAGGCTTTACTGGGCTCTATTAGGCTATAGAAGCCAGTACTTTACTTTGGCCTACAAAGGCTCTTGCAAAACTATTGCTCGTGAACACACAAGCTATGGCCCGTGTACACAGTGTTTAGTCCCTATGGTCTGAGTATCTAAAGGGCTGACAAGGGACTAGTAAAGCCTAATAGAGAGTATTAGAGTCTGGTACAGCCTAGTACACTCTAGTCTAGCCTAGTCCAGCCTGTTCCATGCTAGTATAGCCTATACCAACCTCCACTACTCTGTTCTCCCAACAGGCTGGACTATACTAGTCTTGGGTGCACTAGGCTGTACTGTACTGTACTGTACTAGACTCTACTGGTCTCTAATAGGCTGTTTTAAGCTCTAGTAGGCTTTGCTAGGCTTTACTGGGCTCTATTAGGCTATAGAAGCCAGTACTTTACTTTGGCCTACAAAGGCTCTTGCAAAACTATTGCTCGTGAACACACAAGCTATGGCCCGTGTACACAGTGTTTAGTCCCTATGGTCTGAGTATCTAAAGGGCTGACAAGGGACTAGTAAAGCCTAATAGAGAGTATTAGAGTCTGGTACAGCCTAGTACACTCTAGTCTAGCCTAGTCCAGCCTGTTCCATGCTAGTATAGCCTATACCAACCTCCACTACTCTGTTCTCCCAACAGCAGACTGGGCTATACTAGTCTTGGGTGCACTAGGCTGTACTGTACTGTACTGTACTAGACTCTACTGGTCTCTAATAGGCTGTTTTAAGCTCTAGTAGGCTTTGCTAGGCTTTACTGGGCTCTATTAGGCTATAGAAGCCAGTACTTTACTTTGGCCTACAAAGGCTCTTGCAAAACTATTGCTCGTGAACACACAAGCTATGGCCCGTGTACACAGTGTTTAGTCCCTATGGTCTGAGTATCTAAAGGGCTGACAAGGGACTAGTAAAGCCTAATAGAGAGTATTAGAGTCTGGTACAGCCTAGTACACTCTAGTCTAGCCTAGTCCAGCCTGTTCCATGCTAGTATAGCCTATACCAACCTCCACTACTCTGTTCTCCCAACAGGCTGGACTATACTAGTCTTGGGTGCACTAGGCTGTACTGTACTGTACTGTACTAGACTCTACTGGTCTCTAATAGGCTGTTTTAAGCTCTAGTAGGCTTTGCTAGGCTTTACTGGGCTCTATTAGGCTATAGAAGCCAGTACTTTACTTTGGCCTACAAAGGCTCTTGCAAAACTATTGCTCGTGAACACACAAGCTATGGCCCGTGTACACAGTGTTTAGTCCCTATGGTCTGAGTATCTAAAGGGCTGACAAGGGACTAGTAAAGCCTAATAGAGAGTATTAGAGTCTGGTACAGCCTAGTACACTCTAGTCTAGCCTAGTCCAGCCTGTTCCATGCTAGTATAGCCTATACCAACCTCCACTACTCTGTTCTCCCAACAGGCTGGACTATACTAGTCTTGGGTGCACTAGGCTGTACTGTACTGTACTGTACTAGACTCTACTGGTCTCTAATAGGCTGTTTTAAGCTCTAGTAGGCTTTGCTAGGCTTTACTGGGCTCTATTAGGCTATAGAAGCCAGTACTTTACTTTGGCCTACAAAGGCTCTTGCAAAACTATTGCTCGTGAACACACAAGCTATGGCCCGTGTACACAGTGTTTAGTCCCTATGGTCTGAGTATCTAAAGGGCTGACAAGGGACTAGTAAAGCCTAATAGAGAGTATTAGAGTCTGGTACAGCCTAGTACACTCTAGTCTAGCCTAGTCCAGCCTGTTCCATGCTAGTATAGCCTATACCAACCTCCACTACTCTGTTCTCCCAACAGCAGACTGGGCTATACTAGTCTTGGGTGCACTAGGCTGTACTGTACTGTACTGTACTAGACTCTACTGGTCTCTAATAGGCTGTTTTAAGCTCTAGTAGGCTTTGCTAGGCTTTACTGGGCTCTATTAGGCTATAGAAGCCAGTACTTTACTTTGGCCTACAAAGGCTCTTGCAAAACTATTGCTCGTGAACACACAAGCTATGGCCCGTGTACACAGTGTTTAGTCCCTATGGTCTGAGTATCTAAAGGGCTGACAAGGGACTAGTAAAGCCTAATAGAGAGTATTAGAGTCTGGTACAGCCTAGTACACTCTAGTCTAGCCTAGTCCAGCCTGTTCCATGCTAGTATAGCCTATACCAACCTCCACTACTCTGTTCTCCCAACAGGCTGGACTATACTAGTCTTGGGTGCACTAGGCTGTACTGTACTGTACTGTACTAGACTCTACTGGTCTCTAATAGGCTGTTTTAAGCTCTAGTAGGCTTTGCTAGGCTTTACTGGGCTCTATTAGGCTATAGAAGCCAGTACTTTACTTTGGCCTACAAAGGCTCTTGCAAAACTATTGCTCGTGAACACACAAGCTATGGCCCGTGTACATAGTGTTTAGTCCCTATGGTCTGAGTATCTAAAGGGCTGACAAGGGACTAGTAAAGCCTAATAGAGAGTATTAGAGTCTGGTACAGCCTAGTACACTCTAGTCTAGCCTAGTCCAGCCTGTTCCATGCTAGTATAGCCTATACCAACCTCCACTACTCTGTTCTCCCAACAGCAGACTGGGCTATACTAGTCTTGGGTGCACTAGGCTGTACTGTACTGTACTGTACTAGACTCTACTGGTCTCTAATAGGCTGTTTTAAGCTCTAGTAGGCTTTGCTAGGCTTTACTGGGCTCTATTAGGCTATAGAAGCCAGTACTTTACTTTGGCCTACAAAGGCTCTTGCAAAACTATTGCTCGTGAACACACAAGCTATGGCCCGTGTACACAGTGTTTAGTCCCTATGGTCTGAGTATCTAAAGGGCTGACAAGGGACTAGTAAAGCCTAATAGAGAGTATTAGAGTCTGGTACAGCCTAGTACACTCTAGTCTAGCCTAGTCCAGCCTGTTCCATGCTAGTATAGCCTATACCAACCTCCACTACTCTGTTCTCCCAACAGCAGACTGGGCTATACTAGTCTTGGGTGCACTAGGCTGTACTGTACTGTACTGTACTGTACTAGACTCTACTGGTCTCTAATAGGCTGTTTTAAGCTCTAGTAGGCTTTGCTAGGCTTTACTGGGCTCTATTAGGCTATAGAAGCCAGTACTTTACTTTGGCCTACAAAGGCTCTTGCAAAACTATTGCTCGTGAACACACAAGCTATGGCCCGTGTACACAGTGTTTAGTCCCTATGGTCTGAGTATCTAAAGGGCTGACAAGGGACTAGTAAAGCCTAATAGAGAGTATTAGAGTCTGGTACAGCCTAGTACACTCTAGTCTAGCCTAGTCCAGCCTGTTCCATGCTAGTATAGCCTATACCAACCTCCACTACTCTGTTCTCCCAACAGGCTGGACTATACTAGTCTTGGGTGCACTAGGCTGTACTGTACTGTACTGTACTAGACTCTACTGGTCTCTAATAGGCTGTTTTAAGCTCTAGTAGGCTTTGCTAGGCTTTACTGGGCTCTATTAGGCTATAGAAGCCAGTACTTTACTTTGGCCTACAAAGGCTCTTGCAAAACTATTGCTCGTGAACACACAAGCTATGGCCCGTGTACACAGTGTTTAGTCCCTATGGTCTGAGTATCTAAAGGGCTGACAAGGGACTAGTAAAGCCTAATAGAGAGTATTAGAGTCTGGTACAGCCTAGTACACTCTAGTCTAGCCTAGTCCAGCCTGTTCCATGCTAGTATAGCCTATACCAACCTCCACTACTCTGTTCTCCCAACAGGCTGGACTACACTAGTCTTGGGTGCACTAGGCTGTACTGTACTGTACTGTACTAGACTCTACTGGTCTCTAATAGGCTGTTTTAAGCTCTAGTAGGCTTTGCTAGGCTTTACTGGGCTCTATTAGGCTATAGAAGCCAGTACTTTACTTTGGCCTACAAAGGCTCTTGCAAAACTATTGCTCGTGAACACACAAGCTATGGCCCGTGTACACAGTGTTTAGTCCCTATGGTCTGAGTATCTAAAGGGCTGACAAGGGACTAGTAAAGCCTAATAGAGAGTATTAGAGTCTGGTACAGCCTAGTACACTCTAGTCTAGCCTAGTCCAGCCTGTTCCATGCTAGTATAGCCTATACCAACCTCCACTACTCTGTTCTCCCAACAGGCTGGACTATACTAGTCTTGGGTGCACTAGGCTGTACTGTACTGTACTGTACTAGACTCTACTGGTCTCTAATAGGCTGTTTTAAGCTCTAGTAGGCTTTGCTAGGCTTTACTGGGCTCTATTAGGCTATAGAAGCCAGTACTTTACTTTGGCCTACAAAGGCTCTTGCAAAACTATTGCTCGTGAACACACAAGCTATGGCCCGTGTACACAGTGTTTAGTCCCTATGGTCTGAGTATCTAAAGGGCTGACAAGGGACTAGTAAAGCCTAATAGAGAGTATTAGAGTCTGGTACAGCCTAGTACACTCTAGTCTAGCCTAGTCCAGCCTGTTCCATGCTAGTATAGCCTATACCAACCTCCACTACTCTGTTCTCCCAACAGGCTGGACTATACTAGTCTTGGGTGCACTAGGCTGTACTGTACTGTACTGTACTAGACTCTACTGGTCTCTAATAGGCTGTTTTAAGCTCTAGTAGGCTTTGCTAGGCTTTACTGGGCTCTATTAGGCTATAGAAGCCAGTACTTTACTTTGGCCTACAAAGGCTCTTGCAAAACTATTGCTCGTGAACACACAAGCTATGGCCCGTGTACACAGTGTTTAGTCCCTATGGTCTGAGTATCTAAAGGGCTGACAAGGGACTAGTAAAGCCTAATAGAGAGTATTAGAGTCTGGTACAGCCTAGTACACTCTAGTCTAGCCTAGTCCAGCCTGTTCCATGCTAGTATAGCCTATACCAACCTCCACTACTCTGTTCTCCCAACAGGCTGGACTACACTAGTCTTGGGTGCACTAGGCTGTACTGTACTGTACTGTACTAGACTCTACTGGTCTCTAATAGGCTGTTTTAAGCTCTAGTAGGCTTTGCTAGGCTTTACTGGGCTCTATTAGGCTATAGAAGCCAGTACTTTACTTTGGCCTACAAAGGCTCTTGCAAAACTATTGCTCGTGAACACACAAGCTATGGCCCGTGTACACAGTGTTTAGTCCCTATGGTCTGAGTATCTAAAGGGCTGACAAGGGACTAGTAAAGCCTAATAGAGAGTATTAGAGTCTGGTACAGCCTAGTACACTCTAGTCTAGCCTAGTCCAGCCTGTTCCATGCTAGTATAGCCTATACCAACCTCCACTACTCTGTTCTCCCAACAGGCTGGACTATACTAGTCTTGGGTGCACTAGGCTGTACTGTACTGTACTGTACTAGACTCTACTGGTCTCTAATAGGCTGTTTTAAGCTCTAGTAGGCTTTGCTAGGCTTTACTGGGCTCTATTAGGCTATAGAAGCCAGTACTTTACTTTGGCCTACAAAGGCTCTTGCAAAACTATTGCTCGTGAACACACAAGCTATGGCCCGTGTACACAGTGTTTAGTCCCTATGGTCTGAGTATCTAAAGGGCTGACAAGGGACTAGTAAAGCCTAATAGAGAGTATTAGAGTCTGGTACAGCCTAGTACACTCTAGTCTAGCCTAGTCCAGCCTGTTCCATGCTAGTATAGCCTATACCAACCTCCACTACTCTGTTCTCCCAACAGGCTGGACTATACTAGTCTTGGGTGCACTAGGCTGTACTGTACTGTACTGTACTAGACTCTACTGGTCTCTAATAGGCTGTTTTAAGCTCTAGTAGGCTTTGCTAGGCTTTACTGGGCTCTATTAGGCTATAGAAGCCAGTACTTTACTTTGGCCTACAAAGGCTCTTGCAAAACTATTGCTCGTGAACACACAAGCTATGGCCCGTGTACACAGTGTTTAGTCCCTATGGTCTGAGTATCTAAAGGGCTGACAAGGGACTAGTAAAGCCTAATAGAGAGTATTAGAGTCTGGTACAGCCTAGTACACTCTAGTCTAGCCTAGTCCAGCCTGTTCCATGCTAGTATAGCCTATACCAACCTCCACTACTCTGTTCTCCCAACAGGCTGGACTATACTAGTCTTGGGTGCACTAGGCTGTACTGTACTGTACTGTACTAGACTCTACTGGTCTCTAATAGGCTGTTTTAAGCTCTAGTAGGCTTTGCTAGGCTTTACTGGGCTCTATTAGGCTATAGAAGCCAGTACTTTACTTTGGCCTACAAAGGCTCTTGCAAAACTATTGCTCGTGAACACACAAGCTATGGCCCGTGTACACAGTGTTTAGTCCCTATGGTCTGAGTATCTAAAGGGCTGACAAGGGACTAGTAAAGCCTAATAGAGAGTATTAGAGTCTGGTACAGCCTAGTACACTCTAGTCTAGCCTAGTCCAGCCTGTTCCATGCTAGTATAGCCTATACCAACCTCCACTACTCTGTTCTCCCAACAGCAGACTGGGCTATACTAGTCTTGGGTGCACTAGGCTGTACTGTACTGTACTGTACTAGACTCTACTGGTCTCTAATAGGCTGTTTTAAGCTCTAGTAGGCTTTGCTAGGCTTTACTGGGCTCTATTAGGCTATAGAAGCCAGTACTTTACTTTGGCCTACAAAGGCTCTTGCAAAACTATTGCTCGTGAACACACAAGCTATGGCCCGTGTACACAGTGTTTAGTCCCTATGGTCTGAGTATCTAAAGGGCTGACAAGGGACTAGTAAAGCCTAATAGAGAGTATTAGAGTCTGGTACAGCCTAGTACACTCTAGTCTAGCCTAGTCCAGCCTGTTCCATGCTAGTATAGCCTATACCAACCTCCACTACTCTGTTCTCCCAACAGGCTGGACTATACTAGTCTTGGGTGCACTAGGCTGTACTGTACTGTACTGTACTAGACTCTACTGGTCTCTAATAGGCTGTTTTAAGCTCTAGTAGGCTTTGCTAGGCTTTACTGGGCTCTATTAGGCTATAGAAGCCAGTACTTTACTTTGGCCTACAAAGGCTCTTGCAAAACTATTGCTCGTGAACACACAAGCTATGGCCCGTGTACATAGTGTTTAGTCCCTATGGTCTGAGTATCTAAAGGGCTGACAAGGGACTAGTAAAGCCTAATAGAGAGTATTAGAGTCTGGTACAGCCTAGTACACTCTAGTCTAGCCTAGTCCAGCCTGTTCCATGCTAGTATAGCCTATACCAACCTCCACTACTCTGTTCTCCCAACAGCAGACTGGGCTATACTAGTCTTGGGTGCACTAGGCTGTACTGTACTGTACTGTACTGTACTAGACTCTACTGGTCTCTAATAGGCTGTTTTAAGCTCTAGTAGGCTTTGCTAGGCTTTACTGGGCTCTATTAGGCTATAGAAGCCAGTACTTTACTTTGGCCTACAAAGGCTCTTGCAAAACTATTGCTCGTGAACACACAAGCTATGGCCCGTGTACACAGTGTTTAGTCCCTATGGTCTGAGTATCTAAAGGGCTGACAAGGGACTAGTAAAGCCTAATAGAGAGTATTAGAGTCTGGTACAGCCTAGTACACTCTAGTCTAGCCTAGTCCAGCCTGTTCCATGCTAGTATAGCCTATACCAACCTCCACTACTCTGTTCTCCCAACAGGCTGGACTATACTAGTCTTGGGTGCACTAGGCTGTACTGTACTGTACTGTACTAGACTCTACTGGTCTCTAATAGGCTGTTTTAAGCTCTAGTAGGCTTTGCTAGGCTTTACTGGGCTCTATTAGGCTATAGAAGCCAGTACTTTACTTTGGCCTACAAAGGCTCTTGCAAAACTATTGCTCGTGAACACACAAGCTATGGCCCGTGTACACAGTGTTTAGTCCCTATGGTCTGAGTATCTAAAGGGCTGACAAGGGACTAGTAAAGCCTAATAGAGAGTATTAGAGTCTGGTACAGCCTAGTACACTCTAGTCTAGCCTAGTCCAGCCTGTTCCATGCTAGTATAGCCTATACCAACCTCCACTACTCTGTTCTCCCAACAGGCTGGACTATACTAGTCTTGGGTGCACTAGGCTGTACTGTACTGTACTGTACTAGACTCTACTGGTCTCTAATAGGCTGTTTTAAGCTCTAGTAGGCTTTGCTAGGCTTTACTGGGCTCTATTAGGCTATAGAAGCCAGTACTTTACTTTGGCCTACAAAGGCTCTTGCAAAACTATTGCTCGTGAACACACAAGCTATGGCCCGTGTACACAGTGTTTAGTCCCTATGGTCTGAGTATCTAAAGGGCTGACAAGGGACTAGTAAAGCCTAATAGAGAGTATTAGAGTCTGGTACAGCCTAGTACACTCTAGTCTAGCCTAGTCCAGCCTGTTCCATGCTAGTATAGCCTATACCAACCTCCACTACTCTGTTCTCCCAACAGGCTGGACTATACTAGTCTTGGGTGCACTAGGCTGTACTGTACTGTACTGTACTAGACTCTACTGGTCTCTAATAGGCTGTTTTAAGCTCTAGTAGGCTTTGCTAGGCTTTACTGGGCTCTATTAGGCTATAGAAGCCAGTACTTTACTTTGGCCTACAAAGGCTCTTGCAAAACTATTGCTCGTGAACACACAAGCTATGGCCCGTGTACACAGTGTTTAGTCCCTATGGTCTGAGTATCTAAAGGGCTGACAAGGGACTAGTAAAGCCTAATAGAGAGTATTAGAGTCTGGTACAGCCTAGTACACTCTAGTCTAGCCTAGTCCAGCCTGTTCCATGCTAGTATAGCCTATACCAACCTCCACTACTCTGTTCTCCCAACAGGCTGGACTATACTAGTCTTGGGTGCACTAGGCTGTACTGTACTGTACTGTACTAGACTCTACTGGTCTCTAATAGGCTGTTTTAAGCTCTAGTAGGCTTTGCTAGGCTTTACTGGGCTCTATTAGGCTATAGAAGCCAGTACTTTACTTTGGCCTACAAAGGCTCTTGCAAAACTATTGCTCGTGAACACACAAGCTATGGCCCGTGTACACAGTGTTTAGTCCCTATGGTCTGAGTATCTAAAGGGCTGACAAGGGACTAGTAAAGCCTAATAGAGAGTATTAGAGTCTGGTACAGCCTAGTACACTCTAGTCTAGCCTAGTCCAGCCTGTTCCATGCTAGTATAGCCTATACCAACCTCCACTACTCTGTTCTCCCAACAGGCTGGACTATACTAGTCTTGGGTGCACTAGGCTGTACTGTACTGTACTGTACTGTACTGTACTAGACTCTACTGGTCTCTAATAGGCTGTTTTAAGCTCTAGTAGGCTTTGCTAGGCTTTACTGGGCTCTATTAGG
This sequence comes from Gymnoscopelus braueri, assembly GCF_963280865.1. Classification (NCBI taxonomy): domain Eukaryota; kingdom Metazoa; phylum Chordata; class Actinopteri; order Myctophiformes; family Myctophidae; genus Gymnoscopelus; species Gymnoscopelus braueri. The sequence goes on from NC_137607.1 coordinate 16,528,770, forward strand.
CTATAGAAGCCAGTACTTTACTTTGGCCTACAAAGGCTCTTGCAAAACTATTGCTCGTGAACACACAAGCTATGGCCCGTGTACACAGTGTTTAGTCCCTATGGTCTGAGTATCTAAAGGGCTGACAAGGGACTAGTAAAGCCTAATAGAGAGTATTAGAGTCTGGTACAGCCTAGTACACTCTAGTCTAGCCTAGTCCAGCCTGTTCCATGCTAGTATAGCCTATACCAACCTCCACTACTCTGTTCTCCCAACAGGCTGGACTATACTAGTCTTGGGTGCACTAGGCTGTACTGTACTGTACTGTACTAGACTCTACTGGTCTCTAATAGGCTGTTTTAAGCTCTAGTAGGCTTTGCTAGGCTTTACTGGGCTCTATTAGGCTATAGAAGCCAGTACTTTACTTTGGCCTACAAAGGCTCTTGCAAAACTATTGCTCGTGAACACACAAGCTATGGCCCGTGTACACAGTGTTTAGTCCCTATGGTCTGAGTATCTAAAGGGCTGACAAGGGACTAGTAAAGCCTAATAGAGAGTATTAGAGTCTGGTACAGCCTAGTACACTCTAGTCTAGCCTAGTCCAGCCTGTTCCATGCTAGTATAGCCTATACCAACCTCCACTACTCTGTTCTCCCAACAGGCTGGACTATACTAGTCTTGGGTGCACTAGGCTGTACTGTACTGTACTGTACTAGACTCTACTGGTCTCTAATAGGCTGTTTTAAGCTCTAGTAGGCTTTGCTAGGCTTTACTGGGCTCTATTAGGCTATAGAAGCCAGTACTTTACTTTGGCCTACAAAGGCTCTTGCAAAACTATTGCTCGTGAACACACAAGCTATGGCCCGTGTACACAGTGTTTAGTCCCTATGGTCTGAGTATCTAAAGGGCTGACAAGGGACTAGTAAAGCCTAATAGAGAGTATTAGAGTCTGGTACAGCCTAGTACACTCTAGTCTAGCCTAGTCCAGCCTGTTCCATGCTAGTATAGCCTATACCAACCTCCACTACTCTGTTCTCCCAACAGGCTGGACTATACTAGTCTTGGGTGCACTAGGCTGTACTGTACTGTACTGTACTAGACTCTACTGGTCTCTAATAGGCTGTTTTAAGCTCTAGTAGGCTTTGCTAGGCTTTACTGGGCTCTATTAGGCTATAGAAGCCAGTACTTTACTTTGGCCTACAAAGGCTCTTGCAAAACTATTGCTCGTGAACACACAAGCTATGGCCCGTGTACACAGTGTTTAGTCCCTATGGTCTGAGTATCTAAAGGGCTGACAAGGGACTAGTAAAGCCTAATAGAGAGTATTAGAGTCTGGTACAGCCTAGTACACTCTAGTCTAGCCTAGTCCAGCCTGTTCCATGCTAGTATAGCCTATACCAACCTCCACTACTCTGTTCTCCCAACAGGCTCGACTATACTAGTCTTGGGTGCACTAGGCTGTACTGTACTGTACTGTACTAGACTCTACTGGTCTCTAATAGGCTGTTTTAAGCTCTAGTAGGCTTTGCTAGGCTTTACTGGGCTCTATTAGGCTATAGAAGCCAGTACTTTACTTTGGCCTACAAAGGCTCTTGCAAAACTATTGCTCGTGAACACAAAAGCTATGGCCCGTGTACACAGTGTTTAGTCCCTATGGTCTGAGTATCTAAAGGGCTGACAAGGGACTAGTAAAGCCTAATAGAGAGTATTAGAGTCTGGTACAGCCTAGTACACTCTAGTCTAGCCTAGTCCAGCCTGTTCCATGCTAGTATAGCCTATACCAACCTCCACTACTCTGTTCTCCCAACAGGCTGGACTATACTAGTCTTGGGTGCACTAGGCTGTACTGTACTGTACTGTACTAGACTCTACTGGTCTCTAATAGGCTGTTTTAAGCTCTAGTAGGCTTTGCTAGGCTTTACTGGGCTCTATTAGGCTATAGAAGCCAGTACTTTACTTTGGCCTACAAAGGCTCTTGCAAAACTATTGCTCGTGAACACACAAGCTATGGCCCGTGTACACAGTGTTTAGTCCCTATGGTCTGAGTATCTAAAGGGCTGACAAGGGACTAGTAAAGCCTAATAGAGAGTATTAGAGTCTGGTACAGCCTAGTACACTCTAGTCTAGCCTAGTCCAGCCTGTTCCATGCTAGTATAGCCTATACCAACCTCCACTACTCTGTTCTCCCAACAGGCTCGACTATACTAGTCTTGGGTGCACTAGGCTGTACTGTACTGTACTGTACTAGACTCTACTGGTCTCTAATAGGCTGTTTTAAGCTCTAGTAGGCTTCGCTAGGCTTTACTGGGCTCTATTAGGCTATAGAAGCCAGTACTTTACTTTGGCCTACAAAGGCTCTTGCAAAACTATTGCTCGTGAACACAAAAGCTATGGCCCGTGTACACAGTGTTTAGTCCCTATGGTCTGAGTATCTAAAGGGCTGACAAGGGACTAGTAAAGCCTAATAGAGAGTATTAGAGTCTGGTACAGCCTAGTACACTCTAGTCTAGCCTAGTCCAGCCTGTTCCATGCTAGTATAGCCTATACCAACCTCCACTACTCTGTTCTCCCAACAGGCTGGACTATACTAGTCTTGGGTGCACTAGGCTGTACTGTACTGTACTGTACTAGACTCTACTGGTCTCTAATAGGCTGTTTTAAGCTCTAGTAGGCTTCGCTAGGCTTTACTGGGCTCTATTAGGCTATAGAAGCCAGTACTTTACTTTGGCCTACAAAGGCTCTTGCAAAACTATTGCTCGTGAACACAAAAGCTATGGCCCGTGTACACAGTGTTTAGTCCCTATGGTCTGAGTATCTAAAGGGCTGACAAGGGACTAGTAAAGCCTAATAGAGAGTATTAGAGTCTGGTACAGCCTAGTACACTCTAGTCTAGCCTAGTCCAGCCTGTTCCATGCTAGTATAGCCTATACCAACCTCCACTACTCTGTTCTCCCAACAGGCTGGACTATACTAGTCTTGGGTGCACTAGGCTGTACTGTACTGTACTGTACTAGACTCTACTGGTCTCTAATAGGCTGTTTTAAGCTCTAGTAGGCTTTGCTAGGCTTTACTGGGCTCTATTAGGCTATAGAAGCCAGTACTTTACTTTGGCCTACAAAGGCTCTTGCAAAACTATTGCTCGTGAACACACAAGCTATGGCCCGTGTACACAGTGTTTAGTCCCTATGGTCTGAGTATCTAAAGGGCTGACAAGGGACTAGTACAGCCTAATAGAGAGTATTAGAGTCTGGTACAGCCTAGTACACTCTAGTCTAGCCTAGTCCAGCCTGTTCCATGCTAGTATAGCCTATACCAACCTCCACTACTCTGTTCTCCCAACAGGCTGGACTATACTAGTCTTGGGTGCACTAGGCTGTACTGTACTGTACTGTACTAGACTCTACTGGTCTCTAATAGGCTGTTTTAAGCTCTAGTAGGCTTTGCTAGGCTTTACTGGGCTCTATTAGGCTATAGAAGCCAGTACTTTACTTTGGCCTACAAAGGCTCTTGCAAAACTATTGCTCGTGAACACACAAGCTATGGCCCGTGTACACAGTGTTTAGTCCCTATGGTCTGAGTATCTAAAGGGCTGACAAGGGACTAGTAAAGCCTAATAGAGAGTATTAGAGTCTGGTACAGCCTAGTACACTCTAGTCTAGCCTAGTCCAGCCTGTTCCATGCTAGTATAGCCTATACCAACCTCCACTACTCTGTTCTCCCAACAGGCTCGACTATACTAGTCTTGGGTGCACTAGGCTGTACTGTACTGTACTGTACTAGACTCTACTGGTCTCTAATAGGCTGTTTTAAGCTCTAGTAGGCTTTGCTAGGCTTTACTGGGCTCTATTAGGCTATAGAAGCCAGTACTTTACTTTGGCCTACAAAGGCTCTTGCAAAACTATTGCTCGTGAACACAAAAGCTATGGCCCGTGTACACAGTGTTTAGTCCCTATGGTCTGAGTATCTAAAGGGCTGACAAGGGACTAGTAAAGCCTAATAGAGAGTATTAGAGTCTGGTACAGCCTAGTACACTCTAGTCTAGCCTAGTCCAGCCTGTTCCATGCTAGTATAGCCTATACCAACCTCCACTACTCTGTTCTCCCAACAGGCTGGACTATACTAGTCTTGGGTGCACTAGGCTGTACTGTACTGTACTGTACTAGACTCTACTGGTCTCTAATAGGCTGTTTTAAGCTCTAGTAGGCTTTGCTAGGCTTTACTGGGCTCTATTAGGCTATAGAAGCCAGTACTTTACTTTGGCCTACAAAGGCTCTTGCAAAACTATTGCTCGTGAACACACAAGCTATGGCCCGTGTACACAGTGTTTAGTCCCTATGGTCTGAGTATCTAAAGGGCTGACAAGGGACTAGTAAAGCCTAATAGAGAGTATTAGAGTCTGGTACAGCCTAGTACACTCTAGTCTAGCCTAGTCCAGCCTGTTCCATGCTAGTATAGCCTATACCAACCTCCACTACTCTGTTCTCCCAACAGGCTCGACTATACTAGTCTTGGGTGCACTAGGCTGTACTGTACTGTACTGTACTAGACTCTACTGGTCTCTAATAGGCTGTTTTAAGCTCTAGTAGGCTTCGCTAGGCTTTACTGGGCTCTATTAGGCTATAGAAGCCAGTACTTTACTTTGGCCTACAAAGGCTCTTGCAAAACTATTGCTCGTGAACACAAAAGCTATGGCCCGTGTACACAGTGTTTAGTCCCTATGGTCTGAGTATCTAAAGGGCTGACAAGGGACTAGTAAAGCCTAATAGAGAGTATTAGAGTCTGGTACAGCCTAGTACACTCTAGTCTAGCCTAGTCCAGCCTGTTCCATGCTAGTATAGCCTATACCAACCTCCACTACTCTGTTCTCCCAACAGGCTGGACTATACTAGTCTTGGGTGCACTAGGCTGTACTGTACTGTACTGTACTAGACTCTACTGGTCTCTAATAGGCTGTTTTAAGCTCTAGTAGGCTTTGCTAGGCTTTACTGGGCTCTATTAGGCTATAGAAGCCAGTACTTTACTTTGGCCTACAAAGGCTCTTGCAAAACTATTGCTCGTGAACACACAAGCTATGGCCCGTGTACACAGTGTTTAGTCCCTATGGTCTGAGTATCTAAAGGGCTGACAAGGGACTAGTACAGCCTAATAGAGAGTATTAGAGTCTGGTACAGCCTAGTACACTCTAGTCTAGCCTAGTCCAGCCTGTTCCATGCTAGTATAGCCTATACCAACCTCCACTACTCTGTTCTCCCAACAGGCTGGACTATACTAGTCTTGGGTGCACTAGGCTGTACTGTACTGTACTGTACTAGACTCTACTGGTCTCTAATAGGCTGTTTTAAGCTCTAGTAGGCTTTGCTAGGCTTTACTGGGCTCTATTAGGCTATAGAAGCCAGTACTTTACTTTGGCCTACAAAGGCTCTTGCAAAACTATTGCTCGTGAACACACAAGCTATGGCCCGTGTACACAGTGTTTAGTCCCTATGGTCTGAGTATCTAAAGGGCTGACAAGGGACTAGTAAAGCCTAATAGAGAGTATTAGAGTCTGGTACAGCCTAGTACACTCTAGTCTAGCCTAGTCCAGCCTGTTCCATGCTAGTATAGCCTATACCAACCTCCACTACTCTGTTCTCCCAACAGGCTCGACTATACTAGTCTTGGGTGCACTAGGCTGTACTGTACTGTACTGTACTAGACTCTACTGGTCTCTAATAGGCTGTTTTAAGCTCTAGTAGGCTTTGCTAGGCTTTACTGGGCTCTATTAGGCTATAGAAGCCAGTACTTTACTTTGGCCTACAAAGGCTCTTGCAAAACTATTGCTCGTGAACACAAAAGCTATGGCCCGTGTACACAGTGTTTAGTCCCTATGGTCTGAGTATCTAAAGGGCTGACAAGGGACTAGTAAAGCCTAATAGAGAGTATTAGAGTCTGGTACAGCCTAGTACACTCTAGTCTAGCCTAGTCCAGCCTGTTCCATGCTAGTATAGCCTATACCAACCTCCACTACTCTGTTCTCCCAACAGGCTGGACTATACTAGTCTTGGGTGCACTAGGCTGTACTGTACTGTACTGTACTAGACTCTACTGGTCTCTAATAGGCTGTTTTAAGCTCTAGTAGGCTTTGCTAGGCTTTACTGGGCTCTATTAGGCTATAGAAGCCAGTACTTTACTTTGGCCTACAAAGGCTCTTGCAAAACTATTGCTCGTGAACACACAAGCTATGGCCCGTGTACACAGTGTTTAGTCCCTATGGTCTGAGTATCTAAAGGGCTGACAAGGGACTAGTAAAGCCTAATAGAGAGTATTAGAGTCTGGTACAGCCTAGTACACTCTAGTCTAGCCTAGTCCAGCCTGTTCCATGCTAGTATAGCCTATACCAACCTCCACTACTCTGTTCTCCCAACAGGCTCGACTATACTAGTCTTGGGTGCACTAGGCTGTACTGTACTGTACTGTACTAGACTCTACTGGTCTCTAATAGGCTGTTTTAAGCTCTAGTAGGCTTCGCTAGGCTTTACTGGGCTCTATTAGGCTATAGAAGCCAGTACTTTACTTTGGCCTACAAAGGCTCTTGCAAAACTATTGCTCGTGAACACAAAAGCTATGGCCCGTGTACACAGTGTTTAGTCCCTATGGTCTGAGTATCTAAAGGGCTGACAAGGGACTAGTAAAGCCTAATAGAGAGTATTAGAGTCTGGTACAGCCTAGTACACTCTAGTCTAGCCTAGTCCAGCCTGTTCCATGCTAGTATAGCCTATACCAACCTCCACTACTCTGTTCTCCCAACAGGCTGGACTATACTAGTCTTGGGTGCACTAGGCTGTACTGTACTGTACTGTACTAGACTCTACTGGTCTCTAATAGGCTGTTTTAAGCTCTAGTAGGCTTTGCTAGGCTTTACTGGGCTCTATTAGGCTATAGAAGCCAGTACTTTACTTTGGCCTACAAAGGCTCTTGCAAAACTATTGCTCGTGAACACACAAGCTATGGCCCGTGTACACAGTGTTTAGTCCCTATGGTCTGAGTATCTAAAGGGCTGACAAGGGACTAGTAAAGCCTAATAGAGAGTATTAGAGTCTGGTACAGCCTAGTACACTCTAGTCTAGCCTAGTCCAGCCTGTTCCATGCTAGTATAGCCTATACCAACCTCCACTACTCTGTTCTCCCAACAGGCTGGACTATACTAGTCTTGGGTGCACTAGGCTGTACTGTACTGTACTGTACTGTACTAGACTCTACTGGTCTCTAATAGGCTGTTTTAAGCTCTAGTAGGCTTTGCTAGGCTTTACTGGGCTCTATTAGGCTATAGAAGCCAGTACTTTACTTTGGCCTACAAAGGCTCTTGCAAAACTATTGCTCGTGAACACACAAGCTATGGCCCGTGTACACAGTGTTTAGTCCCTATGGTCTGAGTATCTAAAGGGCTGACAAGGGACTAGTAAAGCCTAATAGAGAGTATTAGAGTCTGGTACAGCCTAGTACACTCTAGTCTAGCCTAGTCCAGCCTGTTCCATGCTAGTATAGCCTATACCAACCTCCACTACTCTGTTCTCCCAACAGGCTCGACTATATTAGTCTTGGGTGCACTAGGCTGTACTGTACTGTACTGTACTAGACTCTACTGGTCTCTAATAGGCTGTTTTAAGCTCTAGTAGGCTTTGCTAGGCTTTACTGGGCTCTATTAGGCTATAGAAGCCAGTACTTTACTTTGGCCTACAAAGGCTCTTGCAAAACTATTGCTCGTGAACACACAAGCTATGGCCCGTGTACACAGTGTTTAGTCCCTATGGTCTGAGTATCTAAAGGGCTGACAAGGGACTAGTAAAGCCTAATAGAGAGTATTAGAGTCTGGTACAGCCTAGTACACTCTAGTCTAGCCTAGTCCAGCCTGTTCCATGCTAGTATAGCCTATACCAACCTCCACTACTCTGTTCTCCCAACAGGCTGGACTATACTAGTCTTGGGTGCACTAGGCTGTACTGTACTGTACTGTACTAGACTCTACTGGTCTCTAATAGGCTGTTTTAAGCTCTAGTAGGCTTTGCTAGGCTTTACTGGGCTCTATTAGGCTATAGAAGCCAGTACTTTACTTTGGCCTACAAAGGCTCTTGCAAAACTATTGCTCGTGAACACACAAGCTATGGCCCGTGTACACAGTGTTTAGTCCCTATGGTCTGAGTATCTAAAGGGCTGACAAGGGACTAGTAAAGCCTAATAGAGAGTATTAGAGTCTGGTACAGCCTAGTACACTCTAGTCTAGCCTAGTCCAGCCTGTTCCATGCTAGTATAGCCTATACCAACCTCCACTACTCTGTTCTCCCAACAGGCTGGACTATACTAGTCTTGGGTGCACTAGGCTGTACTGTACTGTACTGTACTGTACTAGACTCTACTGGTCTCTAATAGGCTGTTTTAAGCTCTAGTAGGCTTTGCTAGGCTTTACTGGGCTCTATTAGGCTATAGAAGCCAGTAC